>NC_090731.1:171769716-171772216 GCF_036898095.1 Palaemon carinicauda | reverse complement strand
TTGGAAAAACAGGATGCTATAAGCCCAGGGGACCCAACAGGGAAAATAGCCCAGTGAGGAAGGGAAACAAGGGAAAATAAAATATTTTAAGAACAATAACAACATTAAAATAAATATTTCCAAAATAAACTATAAAATCTTTAAGGTAAAAAGAGGAAAAGAAATTGGATAGAATAGTGTGCCCGAGTGTACCCTCAAGCAAGATATGTCAGTTCTCTTCAACCTCATTAAAGAGAATTTTTTTCTCTCCTTTCCTCTTCTTTATTATCAATATCATTAATATTTATTTTAATGTTGTTACTGTTCTTAAAATGTTTTATTTTTTTCTTGTTTACTTTCCTCACTGGGCTATTTTCCCTGCTGTGTTCCCTTGGCTTATAGCATTCTGCTTTTCCAACTAGGGTTGTAGCTTAGCAAATAATAATAATAATAATAATAATAATGATAATTCAAATAATAATAATTAAAAAAAATAATAAAAATAATAATTAAAATAATAATGATAATTGAAACAATAATAATTAAAATAATAATAATCAAAATAATAATTAAAATAATGATAATGATAATTAAAATAATGATAATGACAATTAAAATAATGATAATGATAATTAAAATAATGATAATTATAATTAAAATAATAACTAGAATAATAATTAGAATAACAATAATTAAAATAACAATCAAAATAACAGTAACAATAATAATAATAATATTAATAATAATAATAATTTCATCATTGAGATAATCAACACATAATCAACACATTATAAAATTTCTATGTTGTTTCTTGGTTGGAACTAAGAGTTACAAAATTAATGAATTTCAGAAGTTCAAACTTCCAGCGAATATTTTCATGTTGAATAGATTGAATTAAGTCTCTCCTCATAGTTTATATATAATAAATGTATTTCAACATTGTTAGTAATCTTAAAATTTTCTGGTTTAGTATCAATCACTTCTCATAAATAGTTTATTTAATTCCTTATTCATTTTCCTCACTGGGCTATTTTCCCTGTTGCAGTCCTTGGGCTTATAGCATCCTGCTTTTCCAACTAATGTTATAGCTTAGCTAGCAATAATAATAATAATAATAATAATAATACTCTTGTATAGCACTTATTTTCTATCCTCACAGGGCTATTTTTCCCTGTTGGAGCCCTTGGGCTTGTAGCATCCTGCTTTCCGAACTAAGGTTATAGCTTAGCTAATAATAATAATAATAATAATAATAATAATAATAATAATTCAATTGTAAAGCCTTTATTTCCTTTCCTCACTGGACTACTTTTCCCTGTTGGACGTCCTGGACTTATAGCATACTGCTTCCCAAACTAAGGTTATAGCTTAGCTAATAATAATAATAATAATAATAATAATAATAATTCAATTGTATAGCATTTATTTCCTTTCCTCACTGGGCTATTTTTCTCTGTTGGAGCCCTTGGGCTTGTTGCATCCTGCTTTTTCAGCTAGGGCTATAACTTAGGTAGAATTAATAATAATAATAATAATAATAACAATAATAATAATAATAATAATAATAATAATAATAACAAAAGAAGTTGAACCTAAAGTAAGTATCACTGTACTTAAGGAGTACCTAGGTGATGGTAATGTCTTCGATTCCAAAGACAGCCAAGAGACTTAAGATTACCAAACAATTCTTCATCAAAGGGGTTACTACTACACTGTAATTGTTCAGTGGCCACTTTCCTCTTGGTAAGGGTAGAAGAGACTCTTTAGCCATGGTAAGCAGCTCTTCTAGGAGAAGGACACTCTAATATCAAACCATTGTTCTCTAGTCTTGGGTAATGCCTTAGCCTATGTACCATGGTCTTCCACTGTCTTGGGTTAGAGTTCTCTTGCTTGAGGGCACACTCGGGCACACTAGTCTATCTTATTTCCCTTCCTCTTGTTTTGTTCAAGTTTTTAGTTTATATAGGAGATATTTATCTTAGTTTTGCTACTCTTCTTAAAATATCTTTATCTTTTCTTGTTTCCTTTCCTTTCATCACAGGGATATTTTCCCGGTTGGAGCCCTTGAGCTTATAGCATTCTGCTTTTCCAACTAGGGTTGTAGCTTAGCAAGTAATAATATGATGGTGATGATATAATCATTTTGGCATATCAAAACGTAACAGTTATATTTAAGAAACACAATCAAAGTTCATCATCCGAAAACAGCATTCAAGTGACCTCTCTGGTATTTCACTATCAAATTGAATAAGTACACGTGCCTAAGCATACGATAACTCTTGTACATACAATGATACCACAATATGATAATGCACATATCAATCAAGTTGAAGCCTCGCCCAAGATAAGGACTTCTTAAGTGTGAGAATCTGAATAAGGCACACCGTGATTCATGTAGCCAAGCCCTTGGTAAATAAGCTTTATCAAAAAAAAAAAAAAAAAAAAAAAGAAAAAAAAAAAAAAAAAAAAAAAAAAAAAACCGGGTTATGGTGGCCGATGTGGTAACGTCCCTGACAGGTGA
>NC_090731.1:171759562-171769216 GCF_036898095.1 Palaemon carinicauda | reverse complement strand
GAGAGAGAGAGAGAGAGAGAGAGAGAGAGAGAGAGAGAACCTAAAATTGTTTGGATTATGTGCATAGAGAGAGAGAGAGAGAGAGAGAGAGAGAGAGAGGTAATGTAAAACCTAAGATTGTTTGAATTATGTGCCAGAGAGAGAGAGAGAGAGAGAGAGAGAGAGAGATCCTAAGATTGTTTAGATTATGTGCCAGAGAGAGAGAGAGAGAGAGAGAGAGAGAGAGAGAGAGAGAGTATGGTAGAAACTAAAATTGTTTTGATTATGTGCCAAAGAGAGAGAGAGACAGAGAGGAGAGAGAGAGAGGAGACAGAGAGAGAGAGAGAGACTAAGATTGTTTAGATATGTGCCACAGAGAGAGAGAGAGAGAGAGAGAGAGAGAGAGAGAGAGAGAGAAATGGTTACAGATAAACCATGATATATGGAGGGATTCTCTTTAATCATTTGGATATGAAAAATACGTAGTCGTTAGTAAATGAAATACTGTTATTGTTGTGTTTATGTATTGCAATAGCATTCGGTTATTACTGAGGTAAAGATAAATTAATATAATATGCAAATTTCAAAAAAGCCTGTTTAACAATGCACATTTACATACAATATATCAATAAATACACACAAATAAATACACGCATAAACACACACACACACACACACACACATATATATATATATATATATAGAAGGGGCTAGGATTCGATCCCAAGTATGAGGTAGAAATTTATTTCTATTTGAGCACGATAGTGTGTTGATATTTATCCATATATGTATATATATATATATATATATATGTGTGTGTATATATATATATATATAATATATAATATACATATATATATATATATATATACATATAATGACAAACACACTATTTTACCTATAAACCTATAATACCTCAGTTCTCAGAAAAACTCAAGCCATCACAAAACCGAAAAAAAATCAAACTGAAAAAACAACTTTTTCTTTCCCTATCAAACTTCGCCAGAAATAAACAAGAATATCCTGAAGTGGTGACCGGCAGTGTTGCCAGCTGTGGGGACTTATCCCTAGATTTGGAGATTTGTTCCTACATTTGGGAATTTCTCCTCAAATTTGGGGATTTTGGATGAATGCTGACGATATTCTGTACATATTTCTATGAGGAAGAAACAGAGATGAGTAAACCTTTATATTGTTGCAATTCGTTTACTTACAATTACATGTAGTGAGTCATTTCTATATTATAAGAAAATATATTTCTGGAAATGGGGTTTTTTGGGCGGTTTTGGGGATTTTTTATCACAAGTTTTAAGGATTTATAGACTAACCCATCTGGCAACACTGGTGACCGGTACCAGAGGGAACTTGTGCCCAAGGGGGGGGGGGGGAGGAAAGGCACATGCAGAGATATCGGGTTATGGGGTTCTTCAAAGTCAAATGGAATTTAAGTACCAGCCTTTGATAATAGTAACACGAGTGATACAAGCAGGGTAAATTCATATTTTTTTTTTAATGTATAAAAGATACAAATGGAGTAAGCTGTGAAACTGAATGGAGTAATATAAGAAGGTTAACCCTACTACAATTATTTATTATTATTATTATTATTATTATTATTATTATTATTATCATTATTATTATTATCATTATTATTGAAACCTATTATTATTATTATTATTATTATTATTATTATTATTATTATTATTACTAGCTATGCTACAACCGTAGTTAGAAAAGCAGGATGCTAAAAACCCAAAGACTCCAACAGAAAAAAAAATGCCCAGTAAGGAAAGGAAATAAAGAAGTAAATAAACTACAAGAGAAGTAATAAACAATTAATATAAACTGTTTTAAGAACAATAACAACCTTGAAATAGATCTTTCATAAATAAACTATATAAAGAGACTTATATCAGCCTGTTCAACATAATCATTCACTGCGAGTTTGAGCTTTTGAAGTTCCACCGATTCACAAGAAGGTTTTGAATAAAATCATCGTGAATCCAGAACTAAGAAAAGCGTGATTTTAGGGGAAGGAGGAGCTGGGTAGGTGGGTCCTGCTTGTAAATCCACTCTCCTTTCGAAGGATCTGGGTAGGTGGGTCCTTCCTGTAAATCCACTCTCCTTTCGAAGGATCTGGGTAGGTGGGTCCTGCTTGTAAATCCACTCTCCTTTCGAAGGATCCATAATCCCCAAAGCTAGTGTAGGATATCTCCAAGTAGCGCGTCCTAATCCAGTCTAAACATCTTCAGAAAAGGAGAAGCAGCACCTCGCCTTGTTGGCAGCCACCGCACGGCTTAGCATCTGCTCTGATCTGACCATAAATCTTCAATCGAAGATAAGGAATGTTTAGTTAGCTTGACTGTTGCGCGGTTAATGAGCTGTATCACGTTGTCATTAAGTCTTTATTCTTCTATAATCGATTGATCTCATTCAGGTGTTTTGATTACACCTGATTCAAAGATTCAAGTTTATGGCCTGATTTATGTAGGCATAGATATTCATTCTTAGTATTACTCAGGTAATTGCCACCCGTTGAGATACAACCGCTAGAGAGTTATTGCGTCCTTAGAATGGCCAGATAGTTCTACATTGGATCCCTATTTCTGGTTAAGGCTCATGTTTCCTTTGCTTACACATACACCTAATAGTCTGGCCTATTTTTCGCATAGATATTCATTCTTGGTATTACTCAGGTAATTTCCACCCGTTGAGATACAACCACTAGAGTTATTGCGTCCTCAGACTGGCCAGATAGTACTACATTGGATCCCTATCTCTGGTTACGGCTCATGTTTCCTTTGCCTACACAGACACCTATCAGTCTGGCCTATTTTTTCCACATTCTCCTCTGTTCTCATATACCTCATAACACTGAGATTACCAAACAATTCCTCTTTGCTCAAGGGGTTACGGCTCATTTTACCTTTGCTTACACATACACCTAATAGTCTGGCCTATTTTTTTCACATTCTCCTCTGTTCTCATATACCTCATAACACTTAGATTACCAAACAACTCTTCTTCGTTTAAGGGGTTACGGCTCATTTTACCTTTGCTTACACATGCACCTAATAGTCTGGCCTATTTTTTCCACATTCTCCTCTGTTTTCATAGACCTGACAACACTGAGATTACCAAACAATTCCTCTTTGCTCAAGGGGTTACGGCTCATTTTACCTTTGCTTACACATACACCTAATAGTCTGGCCCATTTTTTCCACATTCTCAACTGTTTTCATACACCTGACAACACTGAGATTACCAAACACTTCCTCTTTGCTCAAGGGGTTACGGCTCATTTTACCTTTGCCTACACATACACCTAATAGTCTGGCTTATTTTTTCCACATTCTCCTCTGTTCTCATATACCTCATAACACTTAGATTACCAAACAACTCTTCTTCGTTCAAGGGATTAACTACTGCACTGATATTGTTCAGTGGCCACTTTCCTCTTGGTAAGGGTAGAAGTGACTCTTTAGCTATGGTAATCAGCTCTTCTAGGAGAAGGATACTCCATACATACTCATTTAGCGTAGTTAATTTTTGTATAAAGATAAATTACGATACTATCTACTATGCTACATATTTTCTTTAGCTATAAAGACTAACTGGCAACTAATTCCATTGAAATCCATGACGTATCTTGCCTTCAATACAAATGTGCCACCCACAAAATAAATAACGAAGTAATTCGTTCGATGGTCTATTCTTTCTATCTTGCTACATACATTAGAAGACCGTATAGCTTCCTCGTTTGTATCACTCCACTACATTATCATTACTTTCATCTCGTTACAGATGGTCGTTCAAGTATTTAATTAAGGTCATAGAGCTGTTATTTATAACGGGGTCTTAATCGCTATGTTCGCGAGCCTGGAGTCTTCAGGAAAATTGTGATTTGTCAAATATACTGATATCGGACAAACTGGGAGTCTTCAAGAAAATTGCGAATTGGCAAATATACTGATATCAGACAAACTGAGACTTTCAAGAAAATTGTGAATTGTCAAATATACTGATATCAGACAAACTGAGACCCTTAAAGAAAAGTGTGAATTGGCAAATATACTGATATCGGACGAACTGAGACTCTTCAAGAAAATTGTGAATTGGCAACAATGCTGATATCAGACAAACTGAGACTTTCAAGAAAATTGTGAATTGTCAAATATACTGATATCAGACAAACTGAGACTTTCAAGAAAATTGTGAATTGGCAACAATGCTGATATCAGACAAACTGAGACTTTCAAGAAAATTGTGAATTGTCAAATATACTGATATCAGACAAACTGAGACTTTCAAGAAAATTGCGAATTGGCAAATATACTGATATCAGACAAACTGAGACTTTCAAGAAAATTGTGAATTGTCAAATATACTGATATCAGACAAACTGAGATTCTTCAAGAAAAGTGTGAATTGGCCAATATACTGATATCGGACAAACTGAGAGATTTCAAGAAAATTGTGAATCGGCAAATATACTGATATCGGACAAACTGAGACTCAAGAAAATTGTGAATTGACAACAATGTTGATATCAGACAAACTGAGATTCTTCAAGAAAATTGCGAATTGGCAAATATACTGATATCGGACAAACTGAGACTCAAGAAAATTGTGAATTGACAACAATGTTGATATCAGACAAACTGAGAGTCTTCAAGAAAAGTGTGAATTGGCAATAATGCTGATATCAGACAAACTGAGACTTCAAGAAGGCGAATTGGCCAATATACAATTATCAGACAAACTGAGACTCTTCAAGAAAATTGAGAATTGTCAAATATACAGATATCAGACAAACTGAGACTAAGAAAAGTGTAAATTGGCAAATATACTGATATCAGACAAACTGAGTCTTCAAGAAAATTGGGAATTGGCAACAATGCTGATATCAGACAAACTGAGACTACAAGAAGGTGAATTGGCCAATATACTTATATAAGACAAACTGAGACTTCAAGAAAATTGCGAATTGGCAACAATGCTGATATCGGACAAACAGAGTCTTCAAGAAAATTGTGAATTGACAACAATGCTGATATCAGAAAAACTGAGAGTCTTCAAGAAAACTGTGAATTGTCAAATATACTGATATCAGACAAACCCAGAGTCTTCAAGAAAATTGTGAATTTATAAAATATACTGATATCAGACAAATTTTTAATTTGAATCAGAGTTAATTCTAAAATGTACCTATGAAATTAAAATGGATATAGAAGGCTTCCTATCCTAGATTTGCTAATTATGTTATCATGAATTTATCACATCAATTTATATTGAAGATACCAATCATACTGACTTTCTAAATTTTCAAAGTATTTTATTTGACCAAACTTTTTAGCTATGGTAAGCAGTTCTTCTAGGAGAAGAACACTCCAAATTCAAACCACTGTTCTCTAGTCTTGGATAGTGCCATAGCCTCTATACAATGGTCTTTCATTGCCCTTGGGTTAGAGTTCTTTTTGCTTGAAGTTACACTGTGGCACAATATTCTATCTGTTTCCTTATCTAATTTTCTCACTGGGCTATTTTTTCTGTTGGAGCCATGGGCTTATAGCATCCTGATTTTCCAACTAGGATTGCAGCTACAAAGTTAAGAGTCCTTAATATGCTGCTTTGTAGAGCATTCCATGAACGCAGCTCGTGGGATTTGTGACAAACGGAGGTAAAAAGAAAAGTACAAAACAGCTGCTAACATGCAATAATTTTCCCCCATAGAAATAATTGATAAAACAATAAGGGAATATATGATTTATAAATATTATAATTACGACGAGCAAATTCAAAAGTATAATATCATTAAGCTTTATTTTCAAAGAAAAAATTAGCCCATCTTATAAAAATCAAATTATAAAAATTTAAAAGTACATAAAGTCACTTGATACGAATATTTTTCCTCCTTAAACTACAGAAAAAAATGAATATAACAACATATGCTCATAAAAGGAAACAGGGACTCCCAAGTTTAGTTTATAATAGAGGGGTACTCAGTAGAGCGCAGACCTCCGCGGCGGCAGCTTATTTCTCATCCTTTTGCTCGACGTTGACCTTTGCCCTTAACTTGTATTAATTGGAGTGGATTTTCACACACTCAAATATGAACTAAGTTTGAAGTCTCTATGACAACGATGTCCAAACATGTGGCTGATTACGTGAATTGGACATTTTCCATGAGGTTTTGACTTTGACCTTTGACCTTAACCTTCCAAAATTTAATCACTTATAGATTTTTACATAACAGTTGATCCCTACAAGTTTCATTACTCTAAGATTAAAATTGTGGCCAGGAAGCTGTTCAAAAACAAACACACAATCAGGGGTGAAAACATAACCTCCTTCCAACTCCAACAAACACACAGGGACCAAAACATAACCTCCTTCCAACTTCAACACACAATCAGGGACGAAAACATAACCTCCTTCCAACTTCAACAAACAAACAGGGACGAAAACATAACCGCCTTCCAACTTCAACACACAAACAGGGACGAAAACATAACCTCCTCCCAACTCCAACACACAAACAGGGACGAAAACATAACCTCCTTTCAACTTCAACACACAAATAGGGACGAAAACATAACCTCCTTCCAACTTCAACAAACAAACAGGGACGAAAACATAACCTCCTTCCAACTTCAACAAAGAAACAGGGACGAAAACATAACCTCCTTCCAACTTCAACAAAGAAATAGGGACGAAAACATAACCTCCTTCCAACTTCAGCAAACAAACAGGGACGAAAACATAACCTCCTTCCAACTTCGTTAGCGGAGGCAATCATTTCTAATATATACGATGTTCAAGGTCATTCACTGATGTAGGGAACAAATACCCATAAGATATTGAGTAGCAGCCGAGTGCAAAGGGTATATAGACCCCTGTCATCAATAGCCGTGGGATGGCGGGGCATAATTGCAGGGTATAGAGGTCATTCAATCGCTTGTTGTTTGTTTACTCTGGTGACAAGAGGCAATGAGCAAGTGGAAACAGCTGGCAAGGACCAGTGGGTAAATAAACAAGGGTAAATGCATTATAAATAATTTTAATTCATGGGCTATTTTCCCCGTTGGGCCCCCTGGGCTTAAAGCATCCTGCTTTTCCAACTAGGGTTGTAGCTTAGCAAGTAATAATAATAATAATAATAATAATAATAATAATAATAATAACTAGCGGAACCCGTGTAAATTACACAAAATGATATTTTCAATACTAATGATCTTGTTCCTAACCTATACATGTTGGAATAAAATGTCCCGAAATTAATTTTATAATCTAGGTTATGGAAATTGATAGAACTAATTTTTTTTGTCTAATATTTAAAAAAAAAAGTCAGGTGCTAAAAAAAAAAATTGGGAAAACTATATAATATAAGATGTGCTTTGGTTAAGTAATCAAAGTCTAGCGTGAATTTGTAAGAGTATGCCATAAAATTATTTCCGTTTTCTTTAAAGCGTTAATTTGTAAGAGTATACCATGAAATTATTTCCGTTTTCTTTAAAGCGTGACAAAATAAATAACACACGCTATCGTGTCAATATGTAGATAATAATAATAATAATGAGGTATTTTATGGGTTGTGGTGGCCTGGTGGTAGCGTCCTTGCCTGCTGATTGCCAGACTGGGGTTCAAGTCTGGCTCAGACTCGTTAGTTCATTTGGTCGCTGCAACCTCTCCACCTTGTGAGCTAAGGATGGGGAATTTAGAGGAGATTATAGGTCTATCTGCTGAGTCATCAGCAGCCATTGCCTAGTCCTACTTGGTCCTAGGTTGTGTGGAGAGGGTGCTTGGGTGCTGATCATATGTAATATGGCCAAGTCTCTAAGGCATTGTCCTACTTGATAGGGCAATGTCACTGTCCCTTGCCTCTGCCATTCATGAGAAGCCTTTAAACCTTAAACCTTTCATTGATGTTGAAATTATTGACAGAAAACACGTTTTTTAAAAGGTTATATAAAAGTTTATTTATTTTCCTTCTTTATCAAAATAAAGAAATTATTTTGCAGAGTAATTATATATGCAATTAATAGAACCAGACCAAGAGTTCTCCAAACTACAAAAAATCTTCCTTATATAATAAAGAGCAAATGTCTGGATAGGCTATATATATATATATATATATATAGGCCTATATAAGTGTGTGTATATATACATACATACATACATCCACACACACACACACACATATATATATATATATATATAAGTGTGTGTATATATACATACATACATACATACACACATATATATATTTATATATATATATATATATATATATATATATATATATATATGTGTGTGTGTGTGTGTCCGGTCACGCACACACACAGATTCGACCCTCCCAATCCCCTTTCACCAGGGTATGACTACTCCCTTTCCCCTCAACCCGAGGGATGGGGAGATACCATGTAATTAAACGTCTGGCAAGGCCGCTGAGCGTGACCGGAAGTAATAAAACGTAATATATATATATATATATATATATATATGTATATATATATATATATATATATATATACATATATATATATATATATATATATACACAGGCCCTTGCTCTTTATTACATAGTGGAGATGAAATAAACAATTATGACATCACTGAATTTCTCTATCATCTGCATATATCCACAGAAGTCCATCATTTCAAAAACCAAAACGAAAAAAAAAAGGTTACAAAATTGAAATTCTTGAAAGCATGACGAATCAACATCTTAATCCAAACGGTGCTGAAAGGCACAAGCAAAAAATTTTATGCAGTGATCATGATAGAATGGCTATTGTAATAAAGTTCTCTCTCTCTCTCTCTCTCTCTCTCTCTCTCTCTCTCTCTCTCTCTCTCTCGTATTTCACCTGAGCAGCTGGTGCCATGACAGGCGTGACTAACGCAGCTTTTGGAAGTCGTACGAAATTAAAGGAGTCAGTCTTTTGTTAGGCTATAATGGAAGGCAAACCATAAAACTACCGAGGCTAGCTAAGGTCAGGGCAAGAGTTATTTCTCTGTAGTCTTCTGGTGAGAGCGAGGGAGTCTGATAGACTTATCCTTTATTATTATTACTATTACATGCTAAACTACAGCGAGGTAGTCTGATAGACTTGTCTGATAAACTTATCCTTTATTATTATTACTATTACATGCTAAACTACAGCGAGGGATTCTGATAGACTTGCCTGATAAACTTATCCTTTATTATTATTACTATTACAAGCTACACTACAACCCTAGTTGGAAAAGTAGGATGCTACAAACCCAAGGGCTCCAACAGGGAAAAATAGCCCAGTGAGGAAAGGAAATACAGAATTAAACTAGAAGAGAAGTAACGAAAAATCAAAATAAATTATTTTAAGAACAGTAACAGCATTAAAGTAAATCTTTCATACTAAAAAAAAAAAAAAAAAAACTAGAATAGTGTGTCCGATTGTAACCTAAAGCCAGAGAACTCTACCCCAAGACAGTGGAAGACCATGGTATTATTATTATTATTATTATTATTATTATTATTATTATTATTATTATTACTAGCTAAGCTACAACCCTAGCTGGAAAAGCAAGATGTTATATGCCCAAATGTTTAAAGGGTTTAAAAGCCGCTCATGAATGGCAGAAACAAGGGACGGTGACATTGCCCTAGCAAGCAGGACAATGCCCTAGAGAATGACT
>NC_090731.1:171747062-171752062 GCF_036898095.1 Palaemon carinicauda | reverse complement strand
TATATATACATACATACATAAAAACATATATATATATATATATATATGTATATATATATATATATATATATAACACACAAATGAGGAATAAGACTCACAAAATTAGAATATACATATACAAAGACATCCTCATTCTCCAATCAAGTCTTTTCATGGCTATAATACATTACATACATATATAAATATATATATATATATATATATATATATATATATATATATATATATATATTTCCTCATTCATAATCTATTTGTTGATTTTGCAAATAATGAGATTCTTATTTAATCTTTAATTTGTTACAGTACTCGCCAATATTACAGTATTGATAGTTCCATTATAAAATTTGCTGAACCCTGAAGATAGCCCTAAGTTCTTTGCTGAAACAGCTGTTGGAATAATAAACAAAATATAGCGACATAGTTGCAATAGATGGCCCTTGTTCATACGCAATTAATAAGCATGTGTGTATATATACAACAAACAAGAAAATGAAGCCGTTTCTAGTCCACTGCAGGACAAAGGCCTCAGACATGTCCTTATTCATTTCTGGGGTTTAGCCTGATTTCATCGCCACGCCGGCCAACTCCAGATTGGTCATGATTGTTCATAGCAAATCAACCTAGTATGGGTGGCCCTGACTAGTACAGCTGTAAGTGGCGACCAAAATCAAAGGCATTATCTATCCAGACAAGCTGACCTCTAGAAAGTTTTCAGTATTATTATTATTATTATTATTATTATTATTTGCTACGCTACAATCCTAGTTGGAAAAACAGGTTGCTATAAGCCCAGGGGCTCCAACAGCGAAAATAGCCCCGTGAGGAAAGGAAACATGGAAATAAACAAACTACAGGAGAAGTGATTAACAATTAAAATAAAATATTTTATGAACAGTAACAGCATTAAAATGAATCTTTCATATATGAACTATTAAAACTTTGGTTTGATTTTGGAATGTCCTTCTCCTAGAAGAGCTGCTTACCACAGCTGAAGATATACAATAAAAAGTATGTCATTGCGGAAAAAAAACAAGAATGACATTGCGGGAAAAAACAAGAATGACATTTCAGAAAAAAACAACAGCAGCAAGAATGCCATTGCAGAAAAATAAAACAACTGCAAGAATGCCATTGCGGAAAAACTGCAACAACAAGAATGCCATTGCAGAAAAGAACAACAACAAGAATGTCATTGCAAACCAACAACACCAACAAGAACACCATTGCAAAAGAAAAACTACAAGAATGCCATTGCAGGAAAAACAACAACAAGAATGTCATTGCAAACAACAACACCAACAAGAATGCCATTGCACAAGAAAAACTACAAGAATGTCATTGAAGGAAAAAAAACAACAAAAAGAATGTCATTGCAAACAACAACACCAACAAGAATGTCATTGCAACCAACAACACCAACAAGAATGTCATTGCAACCAACAACACCAACAAGAACACCATTGCAAAAGAAAAACTACAAGAATGCCATTGCAGGAAAAACAACAACAACAAGAATGTCATTGCTAACAACAACACCAACAAGAACACCATTGCAAAAGAAAAACTACAAGAATATCATTGCGGAAACAGCAAGAAAACAGCAAAAAGAATTCAACTGCAGAGAAAATAACAAGAAGAATACCATAGCGAAAAAAGCAAGAAAAACAACAATAACAACTCGACTCCGACACCGTCTCTCACAGTCCTTGTGTGGTGGTGACCTTTAGAGTCGTGTTCACTTTCCTACACACACACACACACACACACACACACAAAAAGGGAACCACATAAAAAAAAGATAAAACATATAAAAAGGAGGAAAGGGATTGAAATAAAAATAGTTGGGAGGTTGAAGAACGAAGGAAAAAATTGAAAAAGGAAGTGTATGAACATGATACCATTATCCTTCTTTCATGTTGAACAGGCTGACATAAGTCTTTTTATAGTATATATATGAATTATCTGTTTTATTCCTTCTTTTATGTTGAACAGGCTGACATAAGCCTTTTTATAGTATATATATATGAATTATCTGTTTTATTCCTTCTTTCATGTTGAACAGGCTGACATAAGTCTTTTTATAGTATATATATGAATTATCTGTTTTAATGTTAATGTTTTTTTTTAAATATTTTATTTTAATTTTCATTACTTCTTATATTGTTTATTTCCTTGTTTCCCTTCCTCACTAGGCTATCTTTTCCTGTTGGAGCCATTGGGCTTATAGCATCTTGCTTTTCCAATTAGGGTTGTAGCTTGGCTAGTAATAATAATAATAATAATAATAATAATAATAATTATAAAAATAATAATAATAATGAATAATAATAATAATAAATAATAATTTGTAATAATAATAATAATAATAATAACTAAAATAATAGTAATAATAATATTAATAATTTCAAACGCTATTTATTCAACACTTTTTTAACTTTGAAATATTACACAGCTGTAGTATATTTTCATAAAAACTGTGTCCTCTTCATTTGTGAGAAAATCCATATCATTCTCACATAAGTTCAATTTTTCACGCTATAAAATTCCATTTTTTTTAAATCGTGAAGGTTTTCTCATTCCTCCAAATCCTGAAATGTCAGGCAAAAACGAACGGGCTCACAAACACACACACACACACACACACACACAGATGGTCTTCAACTTACGAACATACACACACACAAACACACATACAGAAGGTCTCCAACTTACGAACATACACACACACAAACACACATACAGAAGGTCTTCAACTTACGAACATACATACACACAAACACACAGAAGGTCTTCAACTTACGAACATACACACACACACGCACAAACACACATACAGAAGGTCTTCAACTTACGAACATACACACACACAAACACACATACAGAAGGTCTTCAACTTACGAACACACACACACACACACACACACACAGAAGGTCTTCAACTTACGAACATATACACACACAAACACACATACAGATGGTCTTCAACTTACGAACATATACACACACAAACACACATACAGAAGGTCTCCAACTTACGAACACACACACACACACACACACACACACACAAAAAGGTCTTCGACTTACGAATGTTCGACTTACGACCATTCGGAGATATAACCTCAAATTCTATCGGAGATATAACCTCAAATTCTACTGAAGATAACAAAGATAAAAATACTTTAATAGAACATTATATCATTTAATACAGTAAGCAACACAACATTTGTAAAACTCCAAAATCAAACCATTGTTCTCTAGTCTTGGGTAATATCATAGCCTCTGTACCATGGTCTTCTACAGTATTGGTTAGAGTTCTCTTGCTTGAGGGTACACTCGGGCACACTGTTCTATCTAATTACTCTTCTTGTTATGTTATAATTTCTTTTATAGTTTTTATAGGAAATGTTTATTTTAATGTTGATACTGTTAATAAAATATTTTATTTTCCATGTTTCCTTTCCTCACTGGGCTATTTTCCCTGTTGGGACCCCTCTGTTTATAGCACCCTGCTTTTCCAACAAGGGTTGAAGTTTAGCAAGTAATAATAATAATAATAATAATAATAATAATAATACCAAGGCACTTCCCCCAATTTTGGGGGCTAGCCGACATCAACAAATGAAACAAAACAAAAAGGGGACCTTTACTCTCTACGTTCCTCCCAGCCTGACAAGGGACTCAACCGAGTTCAGCTGGTACTGCTAGGGTGCCACAGCCCACCCTCCCCCGTTATCCACCACAGATGAAGCTTCATAATACTGAATCCCCTACTGCTGCTACCTCCGCGGTCATCTAAGGCACCGGAGGAAGCAGCAGGGCCTACCGGAACTGCGTCCCAATCGCTCGCCATTCATTCCTATTTCTAGCACGCTCTCTTGCCTCTCTCACATCTATCCTCCTATCACCCAGAGCTTTCTTCACTCCATCCATCCACCCAAACCTTGGCCTTCCTCTTTTACTTCTCCCATCAACTCTTTTCTAACTTGAAATCATAGGCATGGGATTCCCGTTAGGCCTACCTTAGACCAAAATTAAAAAAAAATAGACTTACAAACAGCTTCTTGGAATAAATCAAGTTTGAAAGTTGAGTACATTCTGTATATTATTATTATTATTATTATTATTATTATTATTATTATTTACGTTACAAATCCTTAATTGGAGAAAAGCTGGATGCTATAACACCAAGGGCTCCAGTCAGGAAAAATAGCTGAGTGGAAAGGAAATAAGGAAATAAACTATATAAGAAGTAATGAATAAAGATCATAAAATATCGTATGATCAGTAACAGCGCTAGAATACATATGTCATATGTAAATTATGAAGGGTTGGAAGCCCCAGGCCTATATGGCTGAGGACTATGGAGTATGAAGTAGGAGATGACGATTGGAGAAGTATTTATTCAAAAGCTGAAGATAGAGACGACTGGTGAAACTAACCGAGGCCCTTTGCGTCAGTAGGCGTAGGAGGAGATGATGATGATGATGAGATAAATTATGAAGAAGAGAGACTAATGTCAGCCATCATTAATAACTTCCATGATGACATTCTCTTAATGTTTAAAGGTTGCTCATGAATGGCAGAGGCCAGTACAGTGAAAATGTCCAAGAGACTGACCATGTACACATATGATTAGCACCCAAGGCCATTCCTTCTCCACCCAGCTAGGACCAGGGAGGGGCCAGGCAATGACCGCTGGTGACTCAGCAGGTAGACCGACAGGCTACCTCTCAACTGCCCACACCCTCATCCTTAGCTCACAAGGATGGTGAAACTTGCAGACACTACAAGAAATTATCGAGCATGAGCAAGGCCCTAACCCTAGTCCAGGAGATCGCCAGACAGGAACTTTTCCAATAGGCAAATTAACTAAATCAAGAAAATAAGCCACATTTAAACTATCAATTTCAATGTATATAAATACAGTATATTATCGAAGACCCAGGTCTATATAGTGGAGGACTATGAAGCGCGAAGTAGGAGATGATGAATGGAGA
>NC_090731.1:171739562-171742062 GCF_036898095.1 Palaemon carinicauda | reverse complement strand
CTGTGTAAGTCAGTCTCTAGGGCATTGTCCTGCACGAAAGGGCAATGTCACTTGCCTCTGTCATTCATGAGCGGCCTTTAAACCTTCAAGTTTTGGAGAGTTTTTCCTCACAATGGCGTGTATGAAGTCACGAATATTTCTATTTTTATTCCCTGTGTAAGTCAGTCTCTAGGGCATTGTCCTGCACGAAAGGGCAATGTCACTTGCCTCTGTCATTCATGAGCGGCCTTTAAACCTTCAAGTTCTGAAGAGTTTTTTCTCACAATGGCGTGTATGAAGTCACGAATATTTCTATTTTTATTCCCTGTGTAAAAAGTAGAAGAGTTTCTCAGTCCAGACGATCTCCATCAATACGTGTCTATCATCTTCCCATCTCCAGAAAGCAATTGCATCTCTCCATAGTCCCTGGTCATGATCAAACTGCCATTCTCTTGTCATACCCTAACCCGACCATCTGTCTAC
Source organism: Palaemon carinicauda (assembly GCF_036898095.1). NCBI lineage: Eukaryota > Metazoa > Arthropoda > Malacostraca > Decapoda > Palaemonidae > Palaemon > Palaemon carinicauda. Next base: position 171,741,600 of record NC_090731.1, on the reverse strand, counting down.
AGCATGTCCTCGAAGCGAGTCTACCAGACACCAGCCAAACGTTATTTTTACTAGCTTCCATCTTCTTCTTGTGTTACTAATCTCCTCATTCTGTCTCTTATTCTTCTTATCTCACATTTTAACCTCCTCATTCTTTCTTTTATTCTTCTTATCATCTATTTTCTTCGTTTAATGATATATTTCTTCTATCTCTTAACTTGGTATTATCTAAAAGCGAGGACTATTGAAAACATTTTTACTAGCTTCCATCTTCTTCTTGTGTTACTAACCTCCTCATTCTTTCTTTTATTCTTCCTATCAAACGTCATTTTTACTAGCTTCCATCTTCTTCTTGTGTTACTAACCTCCTCCTTCATTCTCTTATTCTTCTTATCTCACATTTTCTTCGTTTAATGATATATTTCTTCTATCTCTTAACTTGGTATTATCTAAAAACGAGGAAGATTGAAAACAGTCACCTTTTACATTATCATATGGAGAGCATCCTACAATCTTTTATAAAGAGTTACAATTGCTCTGAGCTACTTGTCAGTAATTTGTCATGTTCTTGCACATAAAAACACATTCTCTCTCTCTCTCTCTCTCTCTCTCTCTCTCTCTCTCTCTCTCTCTTTGTCCGTCATTATATCCCAAACTCACAGCGTCATTGAAGTCAAAATGAGTAAGATTTACTACCCAATATTTAACATTAGATTAAATTTAATAACATCATTGAAATAATGACAACTGAGAGAGAGAGAGAGAGAGAGAGAGAGAGAGAGAGAGAGAGAGTAACCAACATTTAAGTTAAATGAAATCTATTATCATGCATGAAGTATTAAAAACTAGTTATTCTTATAGAGAGAGAGAGAGAGAGAGAGAGAGAGAGAGAGAGAGAGACCAACATAAATGAAAATTAATAACACCTAACATATTGAAAACTAAAACTGAGAGAGAGAGAGAGAGAGAGAGAGAGAGAGAGAGAGCAAGAGAGAGAGAGAGCAAGAGAGAGAGAGAGAGAGAGAGAGAGAGAGAGAGAGAGAGAGAGGAATACATAAGCGTTCCTTTTAACTTTTTCCTTTCCTCAAGGCAATAACAAAACCTCGTCAACCGTGAATTGTGCAAAATGGCAGAGTTCAAAGATATTCAATATATATTAAAACAATATATTTCATGAAGGTAATTCAACAAAGATGTTTAAAATACAGTTACAGACAATGTTTTTAGCCCAGATCTGTGGCAAAAAAAAAAATAAAAATAAAAATAAAAAAACTCTCTGCCAACAGCTGTAAGAGAGTGCTTTATGTTCGTAGAAGCTACAGAGGAATTGGGTAAATTATTATTATCATAAGTATGTTTTACATTTGTTGATGCTTTCCCATGTAAACAAGCACGCATATACAGTATATACACTTGAATACACACACAATGACACAATATATATATATATATATATATATATATGTATTATAGCCACGAAAGGAAAAATGAAAAAGACTTGATTGGAGTTAGTACTTTCATCCACTCATCTGACTTCTCCGGAATTATTAAGAAACTGACAGCTGTTGGATCCCCTTCTCCAGTATAAATACGATGTCTTTGTATATGTATTCTCATTGCTGAGTTTGATAATGTCCTGAGTGGATGAAAGTACTAACTCCAATCAAGTCTTTTTCATTTTTCCTTTCGTGGCTATAATACAGTTTATATTCATCACGCGTCAGCTTTCGTGATTTCTACACACACACACACACACACACACACATATATATATATATATATATACATACATACATACATACATACATACATACATACATACATACATATATATATATATATATATACATACAGACACACATTATATATATACACACACATATATATATATATATATATAGAGAGAGAGAGAGAGAGAGAGAGAGAGAGAGAGAGAGAGAGAGGGGGGGGGGATACATTTTGCACACACGTGTTTTCCATATTCACATAAGCCATATATTATACTCCTAATATCTGGATTCTCTCTATACCTCAGGATCAGAGACCCAAGGGGGGAATC
>NC_090731.1:171737685-171739062 GCF_036898095.1 Palaemon carinicauda | reverse complement strand
GATTTCTAATCGAGTCTCTCTCTCTCTCTCTCTCTCTCTCTCTCTCTCTCTCTCTCTCTCTCTCACACAAATTTTTTCTTAACTTAATAAAGGTTAAATACATTTTACTGTAGAATTCTCTCTCTCTCTCTCTCTCTCTCTCTCTCTCTCTCTCTCTCTCTCTCTCTCTCTCTCTCTCGTTTTAATATTCCAATTACCACTAAATCAATTTAATTCACAACAATTAAATTGATTAATCCACTCAAGATAAGTGAAATGACATGTTGATAGAAGGGTCATGACCGTATGACCACATATCATCAGTCACTTCATTACTAGAAATGATAGCTTTCTCAATGAGCCTTATTATTTCCGTAATTAATTACAACACTCACGAATGTATTTCCATTACGTCCCCAACGAAGTTGGAAGGAGGTTATGTTTTATCCCCTGTTTATGTGTTAGTTTGTGTGTGTGTGTATTTTTTGTTAGTGAACAGCTTACTAGCCACAATTTTAATCGTTGAGTAATGGAACTTGCAGGGATTAACTGTTATGTGAAAAGCTGGACATTATTAAATTTTAGAAGGTCAAGGTCAGAGGTCAAGCAAAATGTCCAATTCACTTAATAGGCCATAAGTTTTGACATCGTTGTCACAGAGACTTCAAACTTGGTTCATATTTCAATGTATAAAAATCCACGCCAATTAATACATGGTAAGGTCAAGGTCAAGGTCGAGAAATAAGCTGCCGCGGCGGAGGTCTGCACTCTACTGAGTGACCCTCTAGTTCTACTCATTTATAATCATCGGATGTAATTTGAATAAGATTTAAAATTGCCCTTCACAATTTAATTTCTCGTCAAGTCTCTCTCTCTCTCTCTCTCTCTCTCTCTCTCTCTCTCTCTCTCTCTCTCTCTATGGAAAAATTAACATTCCTCCTTTTTACTTTGCATATTTACCATATTCATCATCATCATCATCATCATCATCATCATCTCCTCCTACGCCTATTGACGTAAAGGGCCTCGGTTAGATTTCGCCAGTCGTCTCTATCTAGAGCTTTTTAAATCAATACTTTACCATTGATCATCTACCTCACGCTTCATAGTCCTCAGTCATATAGGCCCTGGGTCTTCCAACTCTTTAGTACCTTGTGGAGCCCAGTTGAAAGTTCCAACTCTTCTGTGCCTTGTGGAGCCCAGTTGAAAGTTCCAACTCTCAGGTGCCTTGTGGAGCCCAATTGAAAGTTCCAACTCTTCAATGCCTTGTGGAGCCCAGTTGAAAGTTCCAACTCTTCAATGCCTTGTGGAGCCCAGATGAAAGTTCCAAATCTTTAGTGCCTTGTGGAGCCCAGTTGAAAGTTCCAAGTCTTCAGTGCCTTGTGGAGCTCAGTAGAA
>NC_090731.1:171517685-171732685 GCF_036898095.1 Palaemon carinicauda | reverse complement strand
GTTGGAGCCCCTGGGCTTATAGCATCCTGTTTTAACAACTAGGGTTGTAGCTTAGCAAGTAATAATAATAATAATAATAATAATAATAATAATAGCAGCATCTATCTTTTTCATCCTGGGTTTTAGGTGTACATATGAATCTATAAAGATACTGAAGGGGCACTGAATAAAAGGGCTTGAAACTCCTGAACGTAAAGGGAGTAGGCCACTATATGCACGCTCCTTCGCATGGCAGGTGTCCTGTAGGCAAAGCCTAGCTTTCGGAGTGGTCCTTAGAAGGAGAAAATGCCACATCATTCTGTTCTGTTCTACCGTCTTTAATAGGCACTCTTGCACCTACGCCTCTGACGCTAACATTCCTTTCGTACCTGGACCATCAGAATTGTCGTTTTTTGGGGGGTAGACATTTTTTCGAATGGTTCGCACGACAGATTTTTATGATGGGTTGAGTGACAATTTTCAATCGGAGTTTTTTTTTTAATGTTCTTTTAAGTTTTTTTAATGTACTTTTCCTTTTTTTTAATGTACTTTTACGTTATTTTAATGTATTTTTAAGTTTTTTTAATGTACTTTTACGTTTTTTTAATGTACTTTCACGTTGTTGTTGTTATTTTTTTATCATTTACAGTATTTAGCGGAGGGGATAGCAGCTACTTCTTTAGGTAAAGACTTAGCAAGACGTGATTCACTTGAGTTAGAGTTCTCTTGCTTGAGGGTACGCTCGGGCGCACTATTTTATCTTTTTACTCTTCCTCTTGTTTTGTTAAATTATTTAAAGTTTATGTATGAAATATTTATTTTAATGTTGTTACTGTTCTTAAACTATTTTATTTTTCCTTGTTTCCTTTCCTCACGGGGCTATTTTCCCTGTTGGGGCCGTCGCTTCCAACCTCTGGTGACTTGGTTGGAAGCGACCTGGCCTTTCATTTGAAGGGGCTAGGGTTCGATCCCAAGTATGAGGTAGAAATTTAAATATACATACATATATATATATATATATATATATATATATATATATATATATATATATATATATATATATATATATATATATATATATATATCTTGTCACGCTGAGCGGCATTGCCAAACTCAGTCTCTCCCCGTCCTTAGTCTAGGGGGAGAGGGCGTAGTCATACCCTGGTTAGAGGGGGATAGACCGAGAGGTACACTCGAAAACCACAATCTCCCACAAATTGCCGATCCAGCGGGTTGTGTAATTAGGAAAGGGGGAGGGGGTTGTAAGGGATAAATCCTCCAAGGTTAAATGTGTGTGTGCATATCTGTCTAAATACTTAACCGTAATTTATGACGGGTCGCGTACATTAGTAATTATATATTATACATTCATTGTTGAAACGTGCGCTATTTAGTTATTCATAAACGAGTTGATGTTCCTGTTCAGAGATTAAGGACGAAGAGTATCTCGCTATTGTTTTTAAGTCTTCCTGGTAAAGATTAGAATATACTTATTTAATACCCCGTCAAAATTTCGATACATATGTTGAGCGTATCCACAAGGCATTAGAAGAGTTGGAAGTCCTAGGCTTACATGGCTGAGAACTATGAAGCTTGAAGTAGATGATGATGAATGGAGAAGTATGAATTGAAATTTCAAGATGGAGACGAGTGGTGAAATATAACCGAGGCCCTTTACGTCAATAGATGTAGGAGGAGATAATGATGATTAATACATTAAGTGTATTCATTCCGATTCAGTTTGAATTGCTAAATATACCTTTATTTCCTGCTGTACGAGTTCAAGATTTGCTTTAAGGGGTCTGGCCGTTAAAAAACGACATTCTGGAGAACGTGATCCCACGAATTTCAGGTTTCTTACTCTGCCCTGAGCGACCCAGCTGAAAGAAACGGCTAAATAACACATTTCGTTTTCAACTACACGTCTGGATGACTGGACCTTGACAGCGAAGACGTTGTATTGCTAAACTTCAGCCCGTGGACCGGGTCTTGCTTGCAAATGTACAATTTATGTGTTTTTAAAAGATGCATATCCCTTTCTGAGTGGGGATACCTTAACGCGGTGAAAGGGTTTGTGTATTGCCATGATCAGGAAATCTGTAGGTACTAGTCAGGGCCACCTGTAATAGGTTGGTTTGCTGTCTGCTATAAGACCAAAGTTCCCACCATCACCAATCTACAGTGGCTACCAGTGTAAGGAAAATGGCTAAACATTACATTAAAAAGGAGACCCAGATTATTATTAATATTATTATTATTATCATTATTATTATTGTTATTATTATTATTATTAGCAATATTATTGTTATTATTACTTGCTAAGCTACAACCCTAGTTGGAAAAGCAGGATGCTATAAGCCCAGGGGCTCCAACAGGGAAAACTGCCCAGTGAAGAAAGGAAAGAAATTAGAAATAGAATATTTTAAGAACAGTAACAACATTAAAATAAATATTTCCTGTATAAACTATAAAAACTTTAACAAAACAAGAGGAAGAGAAATAAGATAGCGTGCCCGAATGTACCCTCAGGCAAGAGAACTCTAACCCAAGACAGTGGAAGACCATGGTACAGAGGCTATGGCACTAACCAAGACTAACTAACAATGGTTTGATTTTTGGGTGTCGTAGAAGAGCTGCTTACAATAGCTAAAGAGTCTCTTCTACCCTTACCAAGAGGAAAGTGACCACTGAACAATTACAGTACAGTAGTTAACCCCTTGGGGTGAAGAAGAATTGTTTGGTAATCTCAGGGTTGTCAGGTGTATAAGGACAGAGGAGAAACTGTAAGAAATAGGCTATACTATTCGGCGTGTGTTTGTGTTGGCAAAGGGAATATGAACCGTAACCAGAGAGAAGGATCCAATACAGTACTGTCTAGCCAGTCAAAAGACCCCATAACACTCTAACAGTAGTATATCAATGGGTGGCTGGTGCCCTGGCCAACCTACTACCATATATAGATATGATCAGCGCCCAAGTCCCTTCTCCACCTAAGCGAGGACCAAGGAGGGACAACCAATGGCTGCTGATGACTCAGCAGGAATAGGCCAGACTATTCAGTGTGTTTGTGTGTAGGCAAAGGGAAAATGAACCGTAACCAGAGAGAATTATCCAATGTATTACTGGTCATATCTTGCAGTTGGAGATTTCTTAACTTTAGATGATTATTTTAGAAATTGATTAAAACTAAGAAGACTAAACATGTTTATAACTAGGCAAAGGGAAAATGAACCGTAACCAGAGAGAAGGATCCAATGTATTACTGTGTCTGGTCATATCTTGCAGTTGGAGATTTCTTAACTTTAGATAATTATTATAGAAATTGATTAAAACTAATGAGAATAAACGTATTTATAACTAAATTACTAATTTCTTTCCTTCCAACAGGTTTGGCCAGATGTGGGAATGGCTGAACTTGGATATGCGACCCTACCTCGTGGCATGCGTATCCCAACCCTCTCCTTTGGCCACTTCTCCAATGGCCATCTCTCGAATGGACACGCCGGGGGCACCGCCCCCAACTCCCACCCTGCGCCCCCACACGTACCCGTAGTGAGCATCAACAGCAGCCTGTCCAATGGATCATTGACTGCCAATGGTACTGCAGGTAAGCAATGAGGATGTTATTATTATTATTATTATTATTATTATTATTTAGCTAAGCTAAACCCTAGTTGGAAAAGCAATATACTATAAGCCCAAGGGCTCCAACAGGGAAAATAGCCCAGTGAGGAAAGGAAATAAGGAAATAAACTACAAGAGAAGTAATGAGAATCGTACTGCTGTTATTATTATTATAATTATTATTATTATTATAATAATTATTATTATTATTATTATTATTATTATTACTTAGCTAAGCTAAATCCTAGTTGGAAAAGCAATATACTATAAGCCAAAGGGTTCCAACAGGGAAAATAGCCCAGTGAGGAAAGGAAATAAACTACAAGAGAATTAATGAGAATCGTACTGCTATTATTATTATTATAATTATTATTATTATTATAATAATTATTATTATTATTATTATTATTATTATTATTATTATTATTATTATTACTACATAGCTAAGCTAAACCCTAGTTGGAAAAGCAATATACTATAAGCCCAAGTACCCCAACAGGGAAAATAGCCCAGTGAGGAAAGGAAATAAGGAAATAAACTACAAGAGAATTAATGAGAATCATACTGCTGTTATTATTATTATTACTACTACTACTACTACTACTACTACTACTACTACTACTACTACTACTACTACTACTACTAATTGTTAAGCTACAACCCTAGTTGGAAAAGCAAGATGCTAGTAAGCCAAGGGCCTCCAACAGGGAAAAATAGCCCAGTGAGGGAAAAATAGCCCTGTGAGGAAAGGAAATAAGTAAACTTCAAGGGAAGTAATTAAAAATTAAAATTGAATATTTTGAGAACTGTAACAGCATTAAAATAAATCTTTCATGTATAAACTATAAGAACTTTAAAGAGAAAAACAAGAGTAAGAGAAATAAGATAGAATAGTGTGCCCGAGTGCACCCTCGAGCAAGAGAACTCTAACCCAAAACAGTGGAAGACCATAGTTCAGAGGCTTTGACATTATCCAAAACCAGTGAACAATGGTTGGATTATTATTATTATTATTTAGATTCTTGTACAGTAGGTATTCCGTAGCTTAGGATTTATGATTTGGTATTTATAGCTGGTATTTTAATTAACCCCCTTTGTGTGTGTTTGTGTTTGTTTGTTTATGAACAGCTTCACAATTTTAATCGTAGGTAATGAAACTTGCAGGGATTAACTGTTATGTAAAATGCTGGAAGTGATTTAAATTTGGAAGGTCAAGGTCACGGTCAAGCAAAATGTCCAATTCACGTTATAAGACATAAGTTTGGACATCGCTGTCACAGAGACTTCAAACTTGGTTTATATTTAAGTGTATGAAAATCCACGCTAATTAATACATGATAAGATCAAAGGTCAAGGTCGAGAAATAAGCTGCCGTGGCGGAAGTCTGCACTCTACTGAGTGCCCCCTTTAGTTTTTACTTTAAATGGCTATTTTCTTGGTCCTATTGCTACTTGTCAAATTTAAATTATTGAAACACTCGAGAAAACCAGAAAGTATTCATCTGCTTCTTACATTTATTATTATTGCTTAGATTGTTAATAGCCTATATTCTGTAGCTTAGAATTTATGATTTGTATTTATTGCTGATGCTTTGACGTTAACGATTACCTCCCCTCTAAACCTTGAAGGCGGTAGGGCCGTTCACGATGGCTTCGCCACCATCCGATCGGGCGGGAGCAAGCGAGGCCGAGCCCGCAGTTCGCCCTCCGTGGTCGGGGAGAACAGAGGTCATCACCAGTGCCATCACGGATGCTGTCCCACCCTCGGGAGAACGTGGGCCATGGAACCGTTATGGGAGGAGAAGTGTTCGGTGGAGCCGTCCGGAGCACCCCAGGTGACTCGGAGGGAGCGACAGCAGTTGCCCTGGTGGGAGATCGCGACACGACGATCCAGGTATCGGTCGTGTCCGGCCTTTTCTCAGGTGAGGTCTTGAACTTCTTTGGGGGGGAAGGTTCCAAATGGCGTGTAGATGATTATTTTCAATTATAGTGATGTGTCTGTTAGTGAGAATTGATAGGCGAAAGAATGACTATAGTTATTATAGTAATATTATTATTATTACTTGCTAAGCTACACCCCTAGGTGGAAAAACAGAAAGCTATAAGCCCAAGAGCTCCAACAGGGAAAATAGCTTATTGCAATTGTCAATTTTATTGATGTGTCTGTTAGTGAGAATTGATAGGCGAAAGAATGATTATAGTTATTATAGTAATATTATTATTATTACTTGCTAAGCTACACCCCTAGGTGGAAAAACAGAATGCTATAAGCCCAAGAGCTCCAACAGGGATAATAGTATATAGCAATTGTCAATTAAAGTGATATGTCTGTTAGTGAAAATTGGTAGGGGAAAGCCTGATTATTGTTAATATAGTATATAGCAATTGCTTATTATAGTGATGTCTTAGAATGGGTAGGCAGAAGCCTGATTATTGTTACTATAGTTAAGACCCATATAGTATGGGTCCTGACTATAGTATAGAACAATTGCCAATTATAGTGATATGTCTGTCAATGAGAATTGGTAGGGGAAAGCCTGATTATTGTTACTATAGTATATAGCAATTGACAATTATAGTGATATGTCTGGAACTGAGAATGGATAGGCGAAAGCTTTATTACTATAGTATATGCCACTAAATGATTATTGTCAACTATAGAGATATCAGTTAGTGAGAATTGATAGGCGAAAGCTTGATCACTATTACTATAGTATATAAGCACTAGTAATAGTAAGTGGGGATAGCAATATCTTGCTTTTATATTGCTGGTGCTGCAAAGTATATAACATTTTCCTCATGCAATGGATATCATGTAGTATTAAACTTGCATGTATTTTTACCATGGCATCCCCATCTAGATGGTTAATGTACAGTTGGACACAGGAATTCGTGGGACATACTACACTGAAGAAGTGTAGCCTATCACACCCTTACTGCACCGTGAGTAACCAGAGATATCGTATAGAGAGATGGCAAGGGTGGTGGGCACGGCTACAGACATGACCTCTCCTCGCAGTAAGGGAGTGACAGGGTACACTTGAAGGTTTAAAGGCTGCTCATGAATGGCAGGGGCAAGGGACAGTAACATTGCCCAAGCAGGACAATACCCTAGAGACTGAGCATCTTACAATATGATTAGTGCCCAAGCCCCCCCTCTCCAGTCAAGCTAGGACCAAGGAAGACCAGGCAATGGCTGCTGATGACTCAGCATATATACCCATAGGCTGCCTCAAACACCCCATCCTTAGTTCACAAGGATGGTGAGGTTGCGGTGACCAAAGGAACTAACGAGTTTGAGCAGGACTCGAACCGCAGTCTGGCGATCACCAGGCAAGGACGCTACCAACAGGCCACCACAACCCCAGAGAGAAGTGGGCCAGGAATTCCCCATCCTTACCTTACAAGGTTGGTGGGGTTAAAGCGACTAAAGAAGCTAACAAGTTTGAGCAGGACTCGAACCCCCGTCAGGCAATCACCAGGCAAGGACGCTAATATCAGGCTACCACAGCCCTAGAGAGAGGTGGGCCAGGAATCTCCCATCCTTACCTTACAAGAATTGGTGGGGTTAAAGCGACTAAAGGAGCTAACGAGTTCGAGCAAGACTCGAACAGCAGTCTGGCGATCACCAGGCAAGGACGCTAATAACAGGCCATCACAACCCATATAGAGTTGTGCCAGGAATTCCTGAGTTCAGTTGTACATGTTTACCCATGTAAGCCTCATGCAGCTTTAAAGAAACCATGACCCCGATCGATTTGCTTGGGAGGTGAAAACTAATCTAGGAAGACTTTGCAGGCAAGTGTCGTAAATGCGTTGGAACAAACCATGAGTAACGTCACCAATCGACTGGAACGACTGGCCTCGTCTCCTGATCTAAAGGTAAGAAACGACAAGTGCGTTATTATTATTATTATCATTATTATTATTATTACTAGCCAAGTTACAACCCTAGTTGGAAAGGAAGATGTTATAAGCCCAAGGGCTCTAACAGGGAAAACAGGCCCAGTGAGGAAAGGAAATAAATAAACGATATCAGAAGTAATGAAAATATTTAAAAAAAAAAACATTAATGACATTAAAACAGATAATTAATATATAGACTAAAAAAGACTTATGTCAGCATGTTCAACATAAAAACATATGCTGCAAGTTTGAACTTTTGAAGTTCTGCTGATTCAACTACCCGATTAGGAAGATCATTCCACAACTTGGTCACAGCTGGAATAAAACTTCTAGAATAGTGTGTAGTATTGATAATAAGACATCATATGGCTCCTTGAAAAGCCTTAATATCAATGGTTCTTTTGAGGGTAACTTTTCTATACACGCATCAAGTTCTGTGTATCAGGGATTCAATGTATTACAAATTGTTCAATTTTCGATATGTCACATTTTTTAGTTATCAATTTTCTAGGTTGTGTTGATTTTCTTTCAGAGAAGTCTGATATAAAAGACTTTTAAACATTAAGGTTTTCTTATTGTTACAGCTTAATGTTTGTTTTGAAACATCTTGACGCGATTTTCATGCAGTATACGTGCGTGCATTAATAGTCAATTTTTATATTTTTAATAACACTAAGTAATATAACATACACAGAAATAAGGGATTTTGACGAAGGAAAAATCTATTTCTGGGCGAGAGACCTGTGCCGCCCAGTGAAATGCTCCTTTAGCACCATTTATATACCTTAGAAATGGTGCTAAAGGAGCATTTCACTGGGCGGCACAGGTCAGAGCCCAGAAATATAATTTAAAGAGATTTTTCGATTAATGCAATTGAAACAAGAATTTTATGTGTTATAATTAGAAGCTGTGCATGTCAGAAAAGTGTTAGAATAAAGAAACTAAAAGTCTAAAAAATGGGAGGATAATGTAATAAAAAAGGAATACTAGTATTGAAAAAAAAAAAAGAAAAAAAAGAATTTGCGAAGACTAGCTCAAGTATACACTGGAGTTCCTTAAGAACCTTTGCTTATGTATTATGACCACATCTATTATTATTATTATTATTATTATTATTATTATTATTACTAGCTAAACTACAATCCCTAGTTGGAAAAGCAGAATGCTATAAGCCCGAGGGCTCCAACAGGGAAAATAGCCCTGTGAGGAAAGGAAATAAGGAAACTACTAGAAGAGTAATTAAAACTAAAAATATTTCGAGAACAATCACAGCAATAAAATGAATATTTCATATATAGATTATTTAAAAAATAAAAGAGGAAGAGAAATAAGATAGAATAGTATGCCTGAGTGTATCCTCAAGCAAGAGAACCCTACCCAAAGACAGTGAAAGACCATGTTACAGAGGCTAAACTGTAGAAGGTAAGAAATGCATGAGCAGTGTTAAGCTAGAGCTGTAGTTTGGGTCAACGGGCATGTTTTGTATAATGGAAAAATGAAACTGATCCTTCCTATTCCTGATCTATGCACGCAATATCAAAGACGACATTTGTAGTGGGATGTTTAATAATTACTATTATTACTGCACTAGGTAAACTACAATCCTAGTTGGAAAGCAGGATGCTATAAACCTAAGGGCTCCAACAGGGAAAAAAATAACTTGGTGAGGAAATGAAATAGGAAAATAAACTATTTGAGAAATAATGAATATAAAATACCTTAAGATCTGTCATATATAAATTATGAAGAGAACCTTATGTCAGCCTTCTCAACATGAAAACATTCGCTGCAAGTTTGATCGTCTTTAGTTCCACCGATTCAACTGCCTGATTAGGAAGATCATTTCATATTCAGGTCACAGCTGGAATTTAGCTTCTAGAATACAGTATAGTATTGAGTCTTATGATTTAGAAGGCAAGACTGTTAGAATTAACTGCATACCTATTACTATGTATAAGATGGTAAAGTCTTGGAAGATTTGAATATTAATAGTAAATGTTGTTGTGGCGACAGTTGGCTCTCCGTCAATGTAGTGGTAGCAATTATAATTACTGTATTATTATTATCACTTGCTAAGCTACAACCCTAGTTGGAAAAGCAGAATACTATAAGCCTGAGGGCCTCCAACAGGGAAAATAGGCCAGTGAGGAAAGGGAACAAGGAAACAAGAAAAGTAATTAACAATTAAAATAGAATATTTTAAGAACAGTGACAGTGTTAAACAAATATTTCATATATAAACTATAAAAACTTTACAAAAAGTTCCTGTAAGGATTAGGAGGATTATTGTAGGGTTGTAGCCTAGCAAGTAATAATAATAATAATGTTGTGACTTTTCACAGGAATCAGAGGCAGCCGAATTGCGAAAGACTGCAGCAGTATTACGACAACAAAGTTCCGCAGTTTGCCAGTCAGTTAGTTCAGGTAAAGATTAGCATCTGTAGTATCTCTAGCACTTATATATTAATTCATATATATATTCTTCGTCTAATAGTGTGTTTTTTTCCCATTCGCATGGGGTTTCATGGTATATTTATTTATTTAGTTATTTATTTATTTATTCTACATAAACTAAAAATATAATTCCTGATGATAGAATGTAGTCCTTTGATTTAAATATTGAATAACAGAATGATTTTGACTTACAATTCTTGTAAATAATTTTTTTTAAATGTTCAAACTTAGTACATTATTAACTAGAAATATAATTCCTGGTGAAAGACTGTAGTCCCTTGATTTAGATATTGATCAGAATGTTTTTGACCTACAGTTCTTGTAAAACATTTTTTAAATATTCAAACTTTGGTAACTTGCAATTTGATTTTTTTATGCTTCTGTTGCTAGTAAAAACAAAATGTAATTAATATTATGTACGGTCTTTAATCAGGTATAGAAATGTATATATTTTTTAAGACTTGCTTTGTGATAGAATATTGTGATTTTATTAACAGGTTACCTTACAATGGAAAGGCAATTGTCATGTGACAGTGTATCGAGTGTAACGTCAACGATAAGCGGTGCATCGCTGTCTTCGTTTGCGTCTATGCCTTCGAGATCAGTTCCTGGAACTCTGTCTCAACACTTCGGCCATAATCAGTTTCATCAGAATGATACACTCAATTCATCTGACAACAACAAGATAAAAAAGAGAAGCTGGGTAAGCATGCTCTTCATATAAGTCTAGTTAACCCTTTTACCCCCAGGCTCTTTGGAAATTTCCAACCCTTAACCCCCAAGGGGTTATTTTTTTCCCAGCACATTTTGCAGTATATATTTTTTAAATTGCTCTAACAGCCTTAATTTTTGTCATAGAGAGGTCAGGTTGGTCTCATTCTCTTGGAAAATGCCTGAATTTTTTCAAAAAATTACCAAAAATATGAAAATAAAAATTTTTTAAGCATTTTTTTGCAAGGACGTACCGGTACGTCCATGGGGGTAAAGGGATGGGTTTTGTGAAACGTACCAGTACGTCCTTTTGGGGGTAAAAGGGTTAAAAGTGAATTTGTATATTTTTTGCCTGATTTACAAAATCTATGTCCAGCACAAATGGGAATTAGTTCCTCTATTACACACATATACATATAGATTTTTTGTCTCAAAATTAATTGTGCTTGTAAAAAAATAGGCTGGGAGGAACATAGAGAGTAGAGGTCCCCTTTTTGGTTTTGTTTCTTTGTTGATGTCGGCTACCCCCCAAAATTGGGGGAGGTGCCATGGTATATGTATGTATGTAAAAAAATAGCACAATTTAAATGATAGGGTGACTCAACGTGTTCCCCTCTGCTAGTGTAACAATAAAGATGAGTTACATTACTGTCTTTGCAATAGGTTAATCTTATTGCCTCATAAAAGTATTTTTAAAATCTTGAAGAAGAACTTAGCAGGATTTAAAGTTTAGATGTAGAAGCTTATTAACCCTTTTACCCCCAAAGGACGTGCTGGTATGTTTCACAAAACTCATTCCTTTACCCCCATGGACGTACCGGTACGTCCTTGTAAAAAAAATGCTATAAAATTTTTTTTTTTCATATTTTTGATAATTTTTTGAAAAATTCAGCCATTTTCCAAGAAAATGACACCAACCTGACCTCTCTATGACAAAAATTAAGGCTGTTATAGCAATTTAAAAAAAATATACTGCAAAATGTGCTGGGAAAAAAATAACCCCCTGGGGGTTAAGGGTTAAAAAGTTCCAAATAGCCTGGGGGTAAAAGGGTTAACTTGTGATCATTGAGGAAAATGCCTTACCAAACTGTAGGTATTCTTGAATATATCTGTCAAGTAAAGGAACTAAAATTTGGCAATTCCTAGTATGGAGGCAGTTTTAAAGCCATAGAATATGTAACTTTACTACAGTGTATAGTATTTGTTGTAAGACACCTAAAAATATAAACTGCATTTTCCACAAATACTGTAGTAGCATAGTTGCTCATTAATTTATTAATTACATGAAACATGTTATCAGTACATAAAATATTTTGCTTTGATTGTTTTTCAAATGGAAGCAGTATGTCCTCTTAAATTATCTGTTTTTGTCATATCTGAATTTTATATTTACTGTAGAAGTTACTATTGAATTTTGGTATTACCTTTTTTCTAAATACAGTTAAAGTGAATATGATAGTATCAGCATATTATATGGATTTCTTTTCAATATTTCTCATTACATCTTCATGATGAAGCAGTTTTCATGTGGGGTCTATACTGTACAGTAGCTTCATAATAGCAATGATAAATTTAATTTCATATCACTTTTAAAACTAATCTCACACTAGTTGTGATGTTTCATTTGTGATTTCTGTGGTGACCATTCCAAATAAATACTGTACTGTACCGTATTGTATCATATCTCCAGAGTTATTCAGTGTTTATCGTGTTTTCCAGCTACGCAGCTCTTTCCGGCGAGCCTTTGGAAGACACAGCAGAAAGCGAAGCAAGCAAACGGCGGAAGGGAATCGAGAAGAATCTCACGAATTACCAATGCATCACACGGTTAATTCAGCTGTAAAACATTTATCTCCTCCTCCTCCTCCTCCAAGCTATTGTACATTAATGAAACCTCACTCTACGCTGAAATCCTTCAGTAAAGAAGCAACTAAACAAAAACAAGATAATGTAATAAAAGATGAGCATCAAAGGTATGCAGTTTTAAGAAAGTTTTCCCCAATTGATTTTTAATTTGAGGATATAACGTAGAGTTGTGCTCTAGTTTTCATAGATTACGGATTTAAAAAAAAAACTATTTGCAAGTCATTTCTCATATACAGTAGTCGCTATCATGCTTTATCAGAATACAGATTATAATAAGTATGTAGTGTATTGTGTAATTCTAAATTTGAATTATATTAAATATGCACTCATTACTTGCTTTGTTCCACTTTAGCTCACAAGAAGAAAACAATTTGATCACTCGTTTACAAAAAGACCTTGCTGATAAGGAAAGGGAACTAACGGATTGTAGACTTGAAGTCCTTTCAACTCAGCATCAACTTCAGTCTCAGGCAGATACTATTACTAGACTGCAGGTAAGAGCAATGGTTACAGTATGTCACTTGTACTCTCAGTATTAATTATCAAAATTACTGTTTGATTTTGAGGTTTTTATTACATTTTATTCGAAATTGTATGCTTTTTGCTGACTGGCCAAATAATGTGCAGGGGGTAAGGACAGGGAATGTATTAGCTATTCTGACTTCAATTGTTTGTGAGGTATGAAAATCACCTATAATTGAATTAGCAGTGTAAAAATATAATAAACTTGACTCGGAAATTTTCTTTTTTTACATTTAGTTTGATTTAGAATGTAAAGTATTCAAGTGTCTAGTAAGGAAGTTTAAAATACTTAATAAAATGTGCTCTGATGATATTAACAATCAACCATCTCGCCTCCACAATTGTGAACTAAAAGGGTGCCTCTAGTAAAGGATTACACCCATTGTATAATTTCTGATTTGATATTAGTTTATGTAATGATATAGGGAGAATTTTAAAAACTTTCTGAGTTAAAATAATAAACATGAATCAGAGGATGGAAGGGCCCAAGGAGGAATGAAAAAATGGAAATTTCCCAGTACCATCCATAATGGAAAGCGATTTAATCAGAGCAATAAAAGAGTAAATCATCCATTAGTCCATTAGTAGGCAAAAGCCTGACAAAGGAAGAGATAGACCCAGAAGAGTGGGAAAAGTCTTACAGTAATGCAACACATTGGTAAAAGGGATGCATTGAAATGTAGAAATTGTCGAGGAATAAGCTTGAACACTGACAGTGGCAAGGGAATGACCAAGTCTCGTAAAGCATAGACTTGGATGATGATGATAGTGAGCTATTACCTATTTGCAGACTGTGGCTATCTTAAAAAAAAATCAAGATTAAACAGTGTGGAGATATGATTCTTCCAGGCCAGCTGTAGAGAGTAGACCAGAGATGTTTTTAAACTCATTTACTTTTCTGTATCATGTTTGCCAACTGGTACTGTACAAGGTGATATGAATATGATCAATAGAAGTATAGCCAATGTAAAGGAATGCTTACACCTCTCGTAACCTACTATTGCCAGATCAATACAGCAAAAGAATCTGCATAACCTTTCATGTGTACTCATTTCAGCACTGCTCAAGAAACTGAGCATGGAGAGAAAGAGGTGGAAACATTCTATGCAATTGTCTCCATAGCAAAATACTGCTTCCGTGCCAGAGAAAAACAGCCGTAGGCGCAATACAGTATTGTCTTGTAAAAATCTGGGGGAGAGAGTAATAGGAGGGGTCATAAAGAGCAGTTTTATCCTTTACTGGTGTCATGACCGCTCGGTCTTAACAGTATGTCCTTGTGGATGGCGACTCTAGACTTGGCTAGCATAAGACTCCTCGTAGTCTTCTCATAACACGGTGACTAGAGCTTCAAACACAAGCAGAGAAGGATGCTGGATATTAAATATGTATTTCATAGATCCAAATTTTGATATTTGCATAGGAGATAATAACTTGCTGAGTATACAGGTCCTGCTATGTTCCACTGTCTGAACCCTCCTTAGAAAGATCAAAAGTCATCCTCTTTGAAGGCTGATGGGGGCCAGGAGTCTTGGCCAGCTTCTCAATAAACCAATTGTCCAGAATTTTGGCTAATTCAACAAATTTTGTCTTTCGTAGTTTTCTGCTTGAACAATACTGGAAATGATGCCCCTGAATCATATATATACTACAAACCAATTTTGTCATTCAACAATGACAGTATCTTCTTGTAAATATCAGTTTCCTCTTTTTTTCAAGTTTACTGTATTCTTCATAATAGCCAATACCTTAGGCTTCTTTACTATCTTAGGATTAAATAGGATCAATGTGAAGAGATAAAATAAAACTGGTTCCTAAACCAATTTTATGATTGTCTGAACTCTCCTTTTACCATTAGACAAGAGCTAGTATTTGAGATTCATACAAGGGTTGAACAGTTACATTATCCTTTCAATAAATGTAGCTAAGAAGTGAATCACTTAATTTCTGCATGCCTTGAAACACTTGGTCAAGTACCAAACCAGTTGGAATCCACTGGATAACCAATTTTTAAGTTTAAATGCTTAAACTCCATGCATTAGTGGTAGAGGCACTCTTTACCAGAACAATAAGGCTGTGGACACTTGACAGAAAAAACTTATCATCACACAAGTGCCAACTCAGAGCCCTTAATGCGAGTCTGACAGTTTCACTCCCACATAATTAAATGCTGAATAATTTTACTTTTACTGTTTTAAAATTAGCCATAATACTACAGCTTAAATTTCAATAATTATACAGTACTGTATTTTCAATTTTCATTAATTGACAGAATGATATATTTTTATCCCATTTATTTGTATTACCAGGCAGAAGTAACAGGACTAAGAGAGGAAAATAACAAATTGTTATCACTCATAAGAGGCCAGTGCAATTCAACTACCGATGCTCTTCTAACCCCACTATCCCATACGCTCACTGCTCTTACTCTTAACCCAGGAAGTACATCTGGTAAGTAGCACTTCTTGTCTTTTTTTTTTTTATATTTAGTACTTGCAGTAGGGGATTCAGCATTATGAAGCTTCATCTGTGGTGGTTAATGTGGGAGGGTGGGCTGTGGCACCCTAGCAGTACCAGCTGAACTCCATGACCTTTCCTTTATACAGTATATATTCCAAGATACAATAATACAGTACAACTGTTTACAAATAACTTGGAATACCTTCATTTCAGTAGATGATCATGAAATTTAAAATCAGTACACATTCAGGTTGAGTCCCTTGTTAGGCTGGAGGAATGTAGAGAGTAGAGGTCCCCTTTTTGTTTTGTTTCTTTTGTTGATGTCGGCTACCCCCCAAAATTGGGGGAAGTGCCTTGGTATATGTATGTATGTACTTGCATAAAAAATGCAAATAATATTTTGACTTTAATACATGCTTGTATACAAAATGCATTTAATATTTAATTAGATTTTGATATTGTTTTCTTCAATTTTTCTCTGCTCCTATTCTTGTCCATTATTCAGTGGTCTCTTAATTGTGTCATGATACTGTTTCACTCACTGTACTTGAATGGCTATATACTGTGCTCTATCATTTAGAGTTGTGATATCATTTGATATGCACAGTGGTACCTCGGAGATAGAGCATTTGTTACCAAACTATTGTCAATCGCCAAATCAATTTTTCCTATACGATTTGATGGAAATACTTAGTGTTAATTGGGTCCCCATTTCAAGGATGCTCCTATTATGGGCTATTTTTACAATATTAAGATACAGTGCAATACACAAGAGCATACCACAAACAAGAAAGTTATAATTAATTAAATAAATGAACATTGAACTTAACTTTATACCTGTAGTATGGAGAATTATGATTAACATTCACTAAAATATTTTAAAATTATAAAACACCCACTTGATATAAAAGTTTGCTATATTTTCATAATTGTAATTATTATTATTAATAAAGCTACAACCATAGTTGGAAAAACTAGATGCTACAAGCCCATTGGCTCCAACAGGGAAAATAGCCCATTGGGGAAAGGAAATCAATAAACTATCGGTGTATATGACAAGTAGTGAATAAAAAAATTTAAAATCTTTAAGATCTGTAACGTTAAAATAGCTCTGTCATGTATTAACTATGAAGAGAGACTCATGGCAACCTGTTCATCATAGACATTTGCTGCTAATTTTTACTTCTTAAGTTCCACGGATTCAACTGCCAGTTTAGAAGATCATAACACAGTCTGGTCACAGCTGGAATAAAACTAATGGAATAATGTGTAGTGTTAAGCCTTGGTGGAGGAGTATAGGTGTCCATTCTCCTAAAAAATTATACGATTAGGTTATCCAAATTGTATTTTTAGCAAATCATGAGTACTGTATTTTTCATATTAACATGGAGCCATTTTCTTTTCAGGAAACAATGTAGCTCTTGTGAGCGGCCGACAGGTTAAGGTAATGGTGGTCGAGCAGTCAGACTTAGCAACTGTAAATACTTCAGTCATCATCAATTTAAAACCAAGTTATCTTACTCATATTGGTAATATTAATGTCGAGTCCAAGACAACTTGGGAGGAATTTGACAAGTTAATTGCTAATACAGTGAAGGTATGAATACTTGGTTATTCTTACAGGAATACAAACTCTTATCCTTTGATAGGAGTTGCTTTCAGCAAAGCTGGATCCTAAATTTATAACGAGGGGTCGGTAGTTACTGGCAGCTGTGATCCAGCTTTGCTGAAATCATTCTCCTTTTTAAAGGAGTCATATTTGTAGTTAGAATATAATAAAATGAATTTAAAAATTTGTCATAATAGGAATTGCTTGCATTTAAAGAAATAAATTTTATTTCTGAAAAAAATTATAACTTAGCATGTTTCCCTTGAACCTTCCTCTATTATAAGTGAATTGCATATAAGTAATATCTAATAGGAATGATTTCTTGAAAGTATGGTACTCTTTACATTAATGGCTTTGAAAAGGAAACTTTCAGAATAGAGTTGGGAGTTGATAATAGATTCTTAAAACTATTTTAAGAATGATGGTAAATCTAATTGATTTTTTCAGGATTATGGGAATCGTATTGATCCTGTATCAGCCTTGGGACTGGAAAGTGACTCAATATTATGTTATCGGGTTGATGAAATCGTCCGTGCGCCGGACCTCCCATTACCTGAATTGCTACCATATGGGTACTTTGTTGGCAATGTAGATGCTCTTCATGTATGGATTAAGGTATGCTTTGCTTATACTCACATCAGTCATAATTAATAAGTATGCAAGGATAGAATTTCCATATTTTTATGATAATGATTTTTAGAATAGCATTTACAATAAATGGTTTATAAAAATGAAAAACATCGATCAGTATATACATGTTGAATGTATGAATGTACTAATGTAATATCATAAAGGTACATTTAAAGTATTTTATTATTTATAATAGTATTTCTATGAACATACCCTGAAGTTCATATTGCTTCTCTCTTGAAGCTGAAAAGAGTCCTGTTTTCTTTCCTTACAATAGCCCAGCCCATCTGGATGAGTATCGAGGTTATATAAATGTGTATGGCAACACTTGCGTGTGGTTACTACATATCCCCTTCGTCTTTCAGTTTTCTTGTCACCTCCTTTACTTTTAATCATCACTCTTGGTCCAAATTATAATTTTGTGATTTAAGGAGTACTCTAGAAAATTTATCAATTACTGTACAGTAGATTAATAGTGTGTGTCTTCTGGCTGTACTATGCATTCATGTGTGGGTGGTTAGAGAAATTTATTGCTGGACGATAATAATAATTTCTCTTTGTGTTATTTGGCAGGGACCAGAAGTGAGATTTAAATAACCGTTATGGGGAATCTAGTTCCCTAACAGTTCTTCAAATGAAGAAATAGATCAAGTTAGTGGCTGACCATGTGAAGAATTCCAACTGTAAAAGAAAATTATCTCTTTGTTCTGGGGGAAATGTCAGATAATATTAGGCTTGTTGGTCACAGTGAGGGTAGGGTAAGGGTTCTAATACCACTGTGTCTAATACTAAGCTTGCAGGTATTGGTAGTAAAGAGGGGTTGATTCTGGTGGTTTTTTTTTTTTTTTTTACCACAATCTAAAGAAGTTCGCAGGCCTTTTAGAAAATTCAGTTTTCCTAGCTTAACCTGGCCTGTTTTGAAACCTAGGACAACTCCAAGATGTGCGTAGTGGTTCTGGTTTACCAGTCATTAAGGGTACTGTTGGTGCACAGCCCATTATCAAGTTGATAGTCTCTCCTCAAGCATCACTCAAATTATTTCAGGTCCTATTGCGAAACCTTCACATTTCCATGATCCGGTCAGCTTTATATGACCACAGGATTCAAAGGTAGGAGATCGGGCTGACAATTTGGATCCTAATATCCCTCCGCCCACCGAAGTAAGCGTTCATTAGCAACGTTTTTATACCTTTATCAGTGGTTCTTGTGGAATGGGAAACTCGGATTTTAATAATAATTAAAATTCTTTGGCTGGAGCTGCAAAACTTTTCCATCATGATTGGATTCCTATCAACCTGGTATCGACTCGGTCCCTAGCTCATCTCAAATTCTACCTAGCGGTATCAACATAGTGAATAAATTGTTATCACAGGTGGAAAACAGGCCTACTAATTCTTAATTCTGTTTGTTGTCAAGACCTTATCTCCCACAAAAGCATTCTTTAAATTATTTAAACAAATCAATTACCTATAGCCCCTGAACAGGCTAATTCTCTTGAATCCATTATTAGTGTGAACAAATGGAAGTCTATGCATACAGGTTTTTCAAGTTGACTAAGCAAATATTTTTATTGGCAATAAAATAAGGAGTATTGTTAAATTTTTCCCTTTTTCAGATTATACAGTGATGATTATTTCAATCCTTATGCAAGAAAAGTTTGTAGGTCACTCAGGTCTTAATCTTACATTAAATTATTTAACCCATATATATATAATTATTTTAGATTGGTATCTGGAGGCTTCTGCAGTGTTTGAGTTTTGTTAAACATAGGTAATAATTTTGCTCCTCTATGGTAAGAATGGTGTTAGATGTGCTGAAACCTTCCATTTTTGGCGCCATATTAGATCAAGTTAGGATTGAAGATACAATAGCTCAGGTGTCCTCCAGATCTCGGTGACGGTATGAGGTGTATCTTTCGAAGGCCTTATTTCCCTACCGTTCTGTGGCTACTTCTCAAGATTCACTTTTGGGATTTAAGTGTAGCAGAATGGTTGATTGATTGATTTAAAGTTTTCAGGCATCCTGACATCTAAGGTCATTGACGCCGTGTAGCAGAATGCCTAGCCAAAGTGTCAAAAGGACGCATTAACCTCATAGAAGAACACGATGGTTCTTTCCAAGAGATTCTAGTTTGGGGGAGGGCTTTCACACTTCCATAGGTTTGGGAAAATCTCTACCCTGACCAGAGAAAGAAGGGCTATCAAAATCCTCTCCTCCAATCCCCGCCCTTGTCAAAGGAACTTATCTCTCCAAGTTTTCTAAACAAATCGGCCAAAACTCACCTTTTGAAGTTATTGATTACAAAACTTCTAGAGAAGAAAAGGGTAGAGGAGTTCTTGGATCCCTCCCAGAGGTTTTACAATAGGTTGTATCGGGGATTTGGAGGCCAGTTCAAGATGTCTTGATTCAGAACAGATGTACAGTTTTTCCCATTTTTATATGGAAACTCCTTCAAAGGCCCAGGGAATAGCGAGGAAAGGAGGTTGGATGTTTTTGATAAATGTAACAGACGCTTACTTCCACATGGATGTTTTTGAAAGACTTGGACGCTTACTTTCTCATTATCATTTGTCCAGAATTGATGAAACTTTTTTATGAATGGATCAAAGGTTTATCAGTTCAGGTGTCTTTTTTTGTATCAATTGGCCAAGGTTCCTAGGCTCGGAGATTTGTACCTGGACAACTGGATAAATTTAAATACGTCTTTGGAAAGGATTCAGGTCCAACAACTTTGGCTAGTGACGTTATTGAAAATGTTGGGAGTCTTGGTCAATATGAATAAGTCTTTTCTGGTTCAAACTCTAAAGATTCTATATCTTAGGATGAAACTAGGAACAGTCCCATTTTGGGCTTTTTCTTCAGAAAAGAGGATTTGGTTTTCCTTTTGTTTAAGGTGAGGCAGATGAAAGCATTCTTAGTTTGGATGTAGATGAGGTTACCTGGTGCTTTTCCGTTAAAAGGTCTCCATGAGGGGAGGATCTAGGCTCCAGTATTGACACACTATGTTTTTAAATAAGAGGTCTTTCATTTCAATGGTCCATTAAAAATGAGGGATTTCCAGTTAGATCTTAATCATCATTATCTAGACATGACTTGTTTTTTTTTTTTGGTAATGCAGAACCAACTACAACTGGTGAAATGGTGGTACAATCGTTTTGCTCAGGGAATGTCTTTAGAAGTAAGATTTTAAGACTTCTTTTTATGGATGCTTCCCAAAAAAGGTGGGACTCTGTCTGTCAGAGATGATTGGAAAAAAATTATCAGGATTACTGTATATATCAATTGCCTGGAACTCTTTGCAGTGCTCAAGGCCCATGAAGCTCAGGACCCTGTGGTAACGGGGAAGTAAGGGGGGGGGGAACAAGGTCGAAATCCCTTATTAAAATAGCGAAAGTACTCGTATATGAAAAAATCTGAGGGGAATAAATGTTCTGCTTTAGTTTATTCTAGAGAAAATAATTGTTTTAGCAGATCCGTTAAGCAGTGAACAACAAAAAAGATACTACCAAGTAAATGGTCTCAACATCCTTTAATGTGTCAAGAGATTTGAAGTTGGTTGGAAAGACCAAACATGTGACTGCCATATAATCTATACTCCACTAGAGGCAGGACTATTACAAGTAAAGAAAACTGAAAATTTTCTACATTTTAGAGTATACACCAACATTTAACAAACAAGAGAGAAGCAGTACAAATATCAGGTCAGTACAGAAGTAATTAATGTTAATAAAATTCCTTTATTTCATCATTTCAGGGTGGAAATCACAAAAAAGATGCTGAAACTGTTGGAGATGTGTCCCTTGCTGCTTTTAGTAGTGTAACACCAGCAAGTTCCCTAAAGCGCTTAGCCTCTCAGTTGACAGAGCATCGCCGTCTGTTACTCGCTGGGCCTCCAGCTTGTGGGAAGAGCTCGCTGGCTGAGACTCTGGCACAGTTCTTTGTCACCAATTCCACTGGAGAATATTCTAGTGATGCCATAAAAACATTTAAGTAAGTATATTCTAAAGAAGATTAAGTCTTTAAGACAATGTAGTTACTTTGGAAGAATAATTGTTATGCATATAATTTCAAAAGCTTCTTCCTCTATAATGCAGTGTCGACAGATGACGTTTCTCAGCATCTCACTGGCAAACTGCATCAATTATCCAAGATTTGATATATTCCCTTGAATTAAGTGTCAAAACTAGCTAAAATTGGTCATAAATAAATTAGAAGTCCTTGCTTGGATGTCTTTAATGTAGCAAATATATCCTGCTTCAATTGTCAAACAAATATATAAAAGTATATTTACCACTTGGCACAAGTTTAGTGAAAGATACTTGTGTATTATTGCATAAACTTTTTTTCAAACTAAGATTTTTAATTTCTTTTTAAAATTATTTACTGGGAATGGAAATATTAATGGTCTAGAATCATTCCTTCTTTTTTTTTTTTTTTGCGCGCACACACACAATTCTTGTATAATTTATTCCTTATTATTAATGAATTTGCTTAGATATATTCAAATTTACAATGAGTCTTTTTATAGTTTATTTATGACATATTCGTTTTTGATGTTGTTAATAGTTTATATATGACATGTCTGTTTTGACGTTGTTACTTATTTTAGAATAATTTATTGTTAATTTGTTCTCTTCATTTATTTATTTCCTTATTTCCTTTACTCACTGGGCTATTTTTCCCTGTTGGAGCCCCTGGGCTTATAGCATCTTGCTTTTCCAACTAGGGTTGTGGCTTGGATAGTAATAATAATAATAATAATGTGATTATTTATCCTTTTTATTATATATCCTCAGAGTTACAGGAAGCAACACACTGGAATTATGTCAGCTGCTCTCAAGCATGTGGCCAAGGAGTAGTCTTGCTTCATCCTCCCAATCTACCTCTTCTATGTCTTCAAGTATTAGCATTTCATCTTCATCACTCAGTTCAAGTATTACTAGTCCAGACGATTCTAGCACTCCGCCTTGCATCATTATTATTGATGATCTTCATCTAGCTAGTAAGTTACTGTTGCTGTTCTGCAAAGATCCAGAGTTAGCCATAGAAAGATTTTAATTACATCACTGAGCGAAAAAACAATTAATTATCAGGTATTTGTGATATGGATAAACTTACCATTATGTAATAAAAATGTAAAAAAAATAAAGAAGTAGGCCTTAATAGATAAGTACAGTAATTGATTTATTACAGATGGTGTTGTTGAAACTTTGCTAAGATGTCTTCCTACGTCAGTCCACGTAGGTCCTGCCATCATTGCTACTTGCTGCCCAACTTCTACTCTTGCTACCAGATTACACATCAATTGCAATTTCAAGTAAGTACTGTAAATCATCTTCTTCGACTAAGGCTTTATCCCGCTATGCAGGGTCGCCATTTCTAGAGAGCCGTTTCCAATTTCTTCTGTCTCCAATATCCTCCACTGTGAAATCTTTCTTCTCCATATCTGCTGTTACACACTCCATCCACCTTCTCTTTGGTCTCCCCTTCCTCCTCCTACCTGGAGCATCCATCTCCAACATACTCCTGGTCTCTCCCCATTACGTGGTCAAACCAGTGGACTCTCTTTTCTTGGATTTTCTCTGACACCTCTATAACCTTTGTTGTACTGTAAATATGCTTATCTTTTACCAGTGCAAGATATGTCAGGTTTCAGGCTATTATGCAAATGGCTATAATCATATATGTTTAAAGCAGAAATAGAATTTGGTTTATTTTAAACTATATAAGTAAAATGAGTCTTTAAGTATTTCTTTTGCAACTTGAATGTTGGTAAAACATCCAACTAAAAAAAAAAATCCTTTCATAAAGGAGTAACACTGCACAATTGGCATTCAGACGACACTATCCCCTGGCTCCAAGACAAAGAAACTCTTCAAATGAATGAATAATAACTAATTTCTATAGAATATTACAAAAATCAAGCTTGTGATAATGGTAATGGCGTGAAGCTGTCTGACTTGAAGCTACATTACTCAACTTTTTCTTAGGCTTTTCACTGTACCTTCATTAAAACTTTTTGCAAGTTATTTGTTGAACAAGTTTATTTTTTATAACAAAGAATATATATTCTTTGATAGTATTTTAGAACACATGTCAAGTTTTTGCTATTGTATAAATGCTAATAATCTATTTTCTTCATAAAATTTCTTTTATTTTCTAGATGGGCCACTCTTAGCATTCAACAGGAGCCAGTCAGAGGTTTACTTGGCAGGGTTCTGCGTCGTAGAGTGGTAGCTGCTGAAGTGGCAGCTAATACTAGACTTCCAGATGCTCATCACTTAGCAGAGTGGTTAACAAGGCTATGGCTTCACCTTAATACACTGTTGTCCGGCCATTGCAGTTCCCACGAGGTTGGAGTTGGTCCAGGACTATTAATGGACAGCCCATTAGGTCAAGAAGAGACTCAAGTTTGGTTTACCGAAGTCTGGAATACTCGCTTAGTTCCATATATTAAGGAAACCTTACGGACCTCCTCTTCTCCTAATGCTAACATCTTTGACACCTGGACTGACCCACTTGACTGGGTTTTAGCCACATATCCATGGCCAGTTAATGCTGCTTGTGGACCTGATCAGCTAATTAGGCAAGTTCCAACATCACATCTATTTGCAGTTTACAGATTGGTCGTGTCTTAAAATTTTGTCCAACAGTGTTACCAATAGTATTTTTTTAAATTATGTATTCTAAATTCAGCATTATGAAGCTGCATCTGTGATGGATAATGGGGGAGGGTGGGCTGTGGCACCCTAGCAGTACCAGCTGACCTCGGTCGAGTCCCTTGTTAGGCTGGGAGGAACGTAGAGTAGAGGTCCCCTTTTTTTTGTTTTTGTTTCATTTGTTGATGTCGGCTGCCCCCCAAAATTGGGGGAAGTGCCTTGGTATATGTATGTATGTATTCTAAATTCAAACTTCTACCCACAGAATAACAGCAAGTGATATTGGCAAACAGGAAGGTGGTCTTTTAAACAGAAAACTGTCGGAGCCTTATGTCCCTCTGTCTGTTCGTCAGCAGGTAAAGTATAAGAAAGCATACTGGTTTGATGGACCACCTAAAGGTCCAGGATAGAAATTATAATAGAGTAGATTTGGTATAAGTTATAATTTATTAGGAATGATGCAATTCACCTAAAGTAGCTTGATCTAACATTCAAAATATTGAAGAAAAAAAAGGATTTATCAAATACAATGTGCACTTTCTAAGAATTACTTAGCAATTAATTTCTATGTGTAATTACATGGAAAAAAGGTTTAATGATATTCAAGGAGACATTCAATGAATATGAAATTGATTGAGTGAGCAGACTAATGCAATGGTTAACTTGAAAGTTGAAGCATCAATAAGCAGAAAAATGTAAAGTCTAATATTCAAAAGTTCCATGTATTTTGTTCCTTATTTTAATTGAAACAGTACTTAAGAATCTCATTATAGTAAGCTACTGAAATATTCTTATTAGACTAAACAAATTATTGTAAGATTCGAGTAAAAGAGGAAAAATAATTATACTATGTATTAAAATGAGATTTTATACTACCACAAGAGTAATATTTTCTTGACACGTTTAATAATTTGAATTACTAGAGCTCTATAGTGTAACTCTATTAAACTGTTATTCTCAGTTTTCAAATATGGTGGATGATATTTGAGACCAAGTCCTTGGTTTATGGGTCAATAGGCCATTCAGTGTCTACTGTAAGCATTAATCAGGGGAAACCCACAGTTGCAACAAAGTTAAGAGGATGTACAGCAAGACAAAGGAGAAATGGAGGTAAAGTTAATGGCTAAAAATCCAGACACTTTAGAAATGTACACTGCCCATTTATTCGTATGTAAGAAACCTTGTATTATTACCCCTATTTGAGATTCTCATAACCTTCCTCTTGACTTCAGATGGATCATTCCACAAGCCTGCACTTCAGGCAGTTTTAAAGAGATGTTTGCAGCTTTCCTTCAATCGCTAGTACTTCCCTACCTATGTTCCTTTTTTCTTTCTTCTGTCTTACTGACTAATCTTTTAAATTCTACATCCTGGTGCAACTGTGGGGTACCCATTACTCTTGGTGAAGCCCCATCACCAAGCCATACAATCGAAATCTAATAATTCATATGGTTTTTTAGGCTTGATGTGGTCATAGTAATTGCTCCAATACATAATACAAACCTTTGACCTTTAAAATAGGAGTGACTTCAGCGAAGCTGGAAAAGCCGTTAGCTTAACGAGGTGAACGCAGCTGGCTGCTAGGTCCACCTAACAGGTATTGTTACCTTCACTTTGATTTGGGTTGCTGATCAGTACATATGTACTTCTTAGTGCCCTATTTTAAGGATTTCCTAATCGGTCTGTTGATGTTTGCTTGACTGATGACGTTAACTCCTTAGGTGGATATGCTGTTGTGTCTTGGGAAACCCTTCAAAGGGTGTGTTGGGTACTATAAATGAACAACCTGGATGTTGACCCCAATCAACTTTGTAACTGTTGCAGTGGGCCTGACTGTTCGCAGGATTCCCCGGTCTGAGTGCGGGAGTGGGGTCCGGTGCAGTGGTTTGAATTTGCAGCGGGAGTAATCTAAGAGATTCTTTGGACTCTTGTCATGATTATTGTATGGCCAAGGTGGTGTCCAAGAAGTTTTGTAACTCCTTCATCCTTCCTTTGGGTTCGGAGACTGCTGCATGCTCTTCTCCCTCCAAGGCTGTGTCCATTGGAAGAAGTAAGAAGAAAGGAGGAGCCCCTCTCCTATCCTTGAGGGATTCTTGAATAAGAACAAGAATTTTACCCTCCTAACCAAAGTAATACACCATACGTTTTACCCAAAATACTCCGGCTGTTGTATTGAATGAAGACGCTCTCAAGAACGTCGACCTGGGTGTGCTGTGGCCTGCCCTAGGGATCAATGTCACCCTGTCAGTGTAGAAAATCCTTGAGGTTCTAGCAACCACTAGAACTCATCAGGCTTATCATCTTGTTGCTGCTCCCCCCTTGCTTGCAGAGGAGAGCTGTGGGGTAATGTCGCTGGATGTATCCTTGGTTGCTCCGAGTGCCTGTCTGTTGCCAAGAAGTCCTTGAT
This sequence comes from Palaemon carinicauda, assembly GCF_036898095.1. Lineage (NCBI taxonomy): Eukaryota > Metazoa > Arthropoda > Malacostraca > Decapoda > Palaemonidae > Palaemon > Palaemon carinicauda. The sequence continues at coordinate 171,705,862 of NC_090731.1, read as the reverse complement.
CTCGGTGAAGTAGTGTGGTCACTCCCCCGCACCTGCTTCATGTTCCTGTGCCTTCCCCTTCTGAAGGGCTGCCTGCCGACACAAAGAAGAAAAGTGTTCCGAGACGAGACACAGGGCAACAGACTTGGAGAAGTCTTTGGAATCTAATTCCAGTTCCTCTGCATGAGTTTGTTTGAGTACCAGCATTATACCCAAATCTTTTTCTTGGGGAAGCTTTGAGGTACAAGGTTCAAGGATTAGGCCTTTACCTTGCAAGACTTGTCACAGGCACTACTGGTCAGGATGACAAGCTATGCCCTAACCCCTTTCCTGACCAGGGACGTTCCCCTGGACACCTCTTTAACTTCATCTAACTGCACAGCAACATCCAAACTTCACCTGACATTGATCGTTCTCTGGGAAGAGAACAAAAGACACCTGAATACTCTTCAACTCTGTATGGAAAGGTTACCCCTCCATTAGTTCAGAAGGTGCATAAAGGCATGCGATGAACCACGAACACTGCTCACGAACGTGTCCACAATCACCTCTCAAAGCTAGATCATCTGGGAAGGCTTCAGATCGTGATTCGCCATGCGCACAAACAGCTTGTTCGTCTGCATTCATAAGAATGTCCCCTTTGGTGTACCCCATTGGTACAAAGAGCTGCTGAGAAAAAACAATCTATGAGGGTTAAGTCTCCTCCTGTCCAAGCGCCAATGATTATTGGCACATGCACAATCATCATGATCACATGCACTCAAACAAGCTCTCGACTCTCTCCAAAGCGAAAGGAGTATCAGGATACCTAATGTCTTTTTGACTTTTTGCCAGTCTACAATCCCTCCCTCTTCAGAGTACAGTCCAAGCTTGGTCCGAAGAAATCACACTCCAAAGGGAAGAAAGAATCGATGCACACTCCTGTTGAATCCTCCAATCGATGGAGGAGAGGTGTCTTGGGCTAGAGAAGGTTCCCTTCTACTTGACATGGGCCCTTCCCCAGTAGACGGTAACACGGAGTCAGATTCGATTTTCCTTAAAAAGTTATGCCTCTCATCAGGGAGCAGAATGAACATGGATAGGCATTCATGGTACCTATCAAGGGTGGGGTAATGGAGCTTGATAGACGCTTTGGCGACCCTCAAGGCTCCACATCTTCAATTTACCTTATCTGGTTAGTACATGCGAGAGACATACCAGACACAAGAATTCTCACCAATGGAGCCTTTCTCCACCAAGCTCTTGCCTTCAGCCCTTTCTTGACAGCAAAGGTTGGAGGAGGTAGTTCTTTCATCTACTCAAATCAATCCAATAGTGATGGCACTGACAACAGGCAACAAAGCAGATAGATTGAATTAGGGTATTTCTTTCCAGCCTACAAGTTACCAGTTGGATAGACCAAAGACCACTGGTTTCACAGCTTTGACATGGTCACTTTTTTTTCAGAATCCATCTGATCCTGAGATGAAGTTCACCAACCTCGTGCTTTCAGAAGCAAAGGCAGGGACATAATAGGCTCATCAGTCAGCCAACCATTAGGCAAGCAGGGTACTAATGAGGAGGAATGCGGTTGCCTCACACTTCTCCAGTCAGGACAGACAGGAAGGAGCTTTCTCTCTATGAATGCTTCAATCCTGGACATCTTGACGCTCTTCCCTGCGGAGAAGACAGCGAGCATTGGCGGCAAGTAGAAAAAGGAGAATCACAACTCCCTTATCCACAGATCAGTGATCTTCAAAGCCTATACAGCTGTGAATCCAGGACCTTCTAGCGCTAGGAAGGGAAGCAGAGGTCGCTGAGATTAGCGAACCCCTTCTCCTGTCAAGCCATTGGGCAACATAGCAGTGACACTGTGCGGAGAATTGTTTGGTAAGGAGTACTACAGGCTGGATACCTCCATCCTTCCATCAGTTCTCGTCCTCCTGTCACTTGGTCTTTGATGACGCTCCCTCTGGAATTGCCAAGAGTAGTACTGGAGTCCTTGATCTTACAACAGACTTTCTAGTACAGAAATTGATGGGTGGATGGAGACAGCATCGATCTCTCTCCTGAAGAAGTTTGTTCTACAAATTCGGTTTAAACTGGGCACAGCCAGCACAGTTTGTGCTCTCTATCCATCTCAAGGATTTCTATTATCAAATACAGATTCATCCCTCCATCAGAAAGCACTTCTACTTCATCCTACAAGGAGTCAAGTACCAGTTCAAAGTTCTGTGGTTTGGACTTCACAATAACTCCCTAAGTGTTCACACAACTGTGCACCCTACTCAGCTTGAGGGGTCCAGTTCGATACCGCAATAGCTTGATAGTTGGTCGATTCTGTCATGCTTGAGGAAACAGTTGTTCCAAGATTTGAACAAGCTTCTTGCCTTTTGCCAAGATCTGGGGATCGTGATCAATGGGCAGAAGTAGTCTCGCATCCAAGAGATTGTTATAGTATCTGGGAATAATGATACACCTGCAGTGGTGAGAATTATCCCATCAGATGATCGTATCAACAGACTCGGGGAAATAGCACAACCATTCCCAACTACTCAACAATGACCAGCAAGGCAATGACATTTTCTGTTATAAAAAGTGCAAATTATATCCCCTAACCTGAGGAATAAAATTTATAATTGTTACAAAGCTGTATATCTCTAGTAACTTTAGCTTACGCCATTATTTGTCATAATAAAAATCCTGAAAAAATGTGGATGCTTCATAGATCACAAGTTCACCCATATAATGAAAAAAGGTATTTTTGTAAAGGAATGGTTTGAATCTGTAAAACATTACAACAGATATATTTGTATGCTTCTAAAATTTGCTACATTAAATGGTTCAATTTCAGTAATTGAATAATTTTTTAATCTTAGGAGATTTAAAAAGCCAAGTTCTTAAGGTTTGTAGCATCCAAACTTTCATGTAAAACTAAAATTTAAACCAACTTAAGGACATGAAAAAATAATGCACAAAATTAAAAATTATTTAAATTATGCATCTATTTACCTGTTATTTTTTCTGATCCAAAGAAAACTCAGAATCAAGATAGTTTAATTTATATTCTCTCTACAGTAAAGAATACCTCTTGGCATGTTAACTAACAACTTAAATTTCCCACCAGATACGGAAAGCAGAATCCATTTATTCGACCCCACAGTTACTTCCATTAGGAGGACTACCAAGACCCCATGGGACTCACGGAACAGGGCAAACCGTATTAAGCAAGGACATCCAAACTGTTAACCCCTATCAACCTTCCAAACTAGAAGAGAATATAGAGAGGAAAGAGAGTCCTAATACAGTTTATGGGTCCCACAACAACGGTAAGGTGTTCAAGGATTACGAAATAAATGAAAACGTGAAATCTGAAACTGTAATCGATAGAAGTGAAAGCGGTAGTGATAAGGTTTTATCTAACAGCAGAAACAGTCTGGACAATTTAGGTGAAAATCACCAGGATAATAAAACTTCTAGTAGTAATATTAGTGAAAGTAGTAAAACATCTCATTCACCGGTATCTTTAGAGGAAAATGAAAGAAATGAGAAACATGGAGTTGAGAAAATGGAAAGTGAACAATTCCCAGAAAAGAATTGCAAATCTGTACCATCTATATACAATGGCTATGTTAATTCTTTTACCAACAACACAATCGATTGTAAAGATGTGGTCATGGACACAGACTGTAATTCTGAACACTACGAAAACTCCACTAATCTTAACATTTTGGCAAAAAATGCTATCAACTCCAATGGCCTTACTAATGATTGTGTGAAGATTATAAGGGAAACAGGCCCTAAAATAGATTTGAGAGATCTGTCTCATGAATTGACATCTACGTTTAAACCAGCAGAAACTGCCATGTAAAGTTACTATGATTTAAGAAACCCTTTCAACTCTTAGCTTACTATTAACATCAAGAAGTCCGGGTTTAAACATTAACTTGCCTTCCTTCCCATATTTAACCTTGCTAACACATTGACATATTTAGCTCCAGTGTTATAATCAAAATTAATAGAATAATAAAGTTTAATCAACTTCCTTACATGGCTACATTTGAGAATTAGTTCCTTCTGTTTTCATGTCTCGCGAATTTTATGTCTAAACTTCTAATGTGGTTATGGTCCTTTATAATTGTACAGTTCAGATATTTTTCCATTATTTTTATCACTTTCTATTAACCTTTTTTCGGAATAATTGCTGTAATAAACCTGCTTGATACATATTCTATTAAAACTTGAGCTGTAAACATTTTTTGGAATTAAACATTTTTATCACTTTCTTTTAACCTTTTTTTCGGAATAATTGCTGTAATAAACCTGCTTGATACACATTCTATTAAAACTAAGCTATAAACCTTTTTCGGAATTAATGCCGTAATCATCCTGCTTAATACAAAAATATCTTCAATACACCATTGTTCCCACCTGTATACCAAATCTCGGCTGAAGTTTTGTACATTTTCAAGGATATCACAATTTATGTACATTTTCAAGGATATCACAACTTGTTATATACATTTTCAAGGATATCACAACTTGTTATGCACATTTTCAAGGATATCACAACTTGTTATGCACATTTTCAAGGATATCACAACTTGTTATGTACATTTTCAAGGATATCACAACTTATGTACATTTTCAAGGATATCACAACTTGTTATGTACATTTTCAAGGATATCACAACTTGTTATGTACATTTTCAAGGATATCACAACTTGTTATGTACATTTTCAAGGATATCACAACTTGTGTACATTTTCAAGGATATCACTATACTTTTTTTAAAACACTTACCAGTCTTCTAATTATTGTAAATATTGTAAATAATTAAATGAAAAATTTATCAAATATTATAGATCACTTATTCAACTGTACATTAGAATATCTCAGAGAACATGAATTTGTTAGTTTTACGTAATAGTTATGTACAATCAAGGATACATATTTAATACTGTATTCAATATTATCCAAAGATTAATTATTAATAAAACAAGATACCTTATTTCATTCATTCCTATATTTATGCGAGTCTTAATCCGACTTTTCACAAATACGTAACGTGATCATCTCTCGATATTTAGAAAAATCGTGGTAACCAATTTGCTATTATACCAGTGTTCCCTCAATATATTTAATTTACAAATAACATCTCACGCAAGATATGCTAAGTTAATTAACCCTTTTACCCCCAAAGGACGTACTGGTACGTTTCAGAAAAGCCATCCCTTTACCCCATGGACATACCGGTACATCCTTGCAAAAAAATGCTATAACTTTTTTTTTCATATTTTTGGATAATTTTTTGAGAAAATTCAGGCATTTTCCAAGAGAATGAGACCAACCTGACCTCTCTATGACAAAAATTAAGGCTGTTAGAGCAATTTAAAAAAAATATACTGAAAAATGTGCTGGGAAAAAAATAACCCACTGGGGGTTAAGGGTTGGAAATTTCCAAATACCCCAGGGGTAAAAGGGTTAATTAAAGTACACAAATAAGGTTTTCCAACTAAATAAAAACCAATAGTATGTCTTAGTTGTAATGAAGCAATTTAACATAAGATTCAATTGCTGTAAAAACTGAGGGACTTTGCATTTTCAGTATAAACAAAATATACAATTTCTATGACTTACAAATATTCACTCACGAGGGACTATATGCATGTGCAATAATGTATAAATAAAACATATCAATTCTTGATGCACAAATATTGATTCAATTATCATGGATAATTTTTATCCATTAAAAAAAAAATTTCAATGCAAAATACATGTTTACCAACTCAAGTTTCTATGTAGTACAATACAATGTTTATATATCTGATGTTGCCTATAAAGAAAACAATAGATTTTCTATGTTCCTACTGTTAGCAGACATTCTTTTTTACAACAATCTGGTTGAATTATTCTATAAATCTTCTTCAATAATCTGAATCTTATTGGTAAAGACAAAATTAGGTGAACTTTCATAGGCATTTTTTCAAAATTCATGAAATTAACTTCCTGTAACCCACTTAGGAGCAGAAATATAAATGGGGAGAACCCAGCTATTTTACCAAGAAAGAAAGGAGTAGGAATTAAAGTTTCTGATGATTAATTGTGCCTGAATTAAGTTTCTTTGGTTTACGAATTTCTTTGCTTGCATTTTGAGTTTGTGCGTTACCTCCATAAATTGTTAAGTGCTTATCTTTGCTCTGGTCGAGGACCGTTGCCCAGCCCGTCCCTCTTGGCTAAACTTGGTACAATAAAGAAAGGAGTAGGAATGAATGTGAAAAGGGCAATAAGTGGATGCAGGAAGAGGACAAAGGGCCTATGAACAATCCTTAATATAGACCTACACTCCAGTGACAGCAACAACCCGCCCTAGCGTACTGAATTGGCAGAATATTACTTTACACTGATCTACTTACAAAAGGTCCTCAGCTTACAAACTTAATAGGTTCCAAGAATGTTTATAATTGGAATTTTGATAAATTTAGACCTAGGTAAGGCCTAACCTGAATCCCATGCCTATGATTTCCAGCTACAAAAGTCAACAAATAGTCTAGTTTCATATGAAATAGATATCAGGTTATTACAAATGTTTAGTTTACTGTACTGAATATATTTATTTCACAGAATTTTTTTATCTTATTATTTTCAGTTGGATCTGTGCATCTTCAAATGCTTTTAAGTTTGGTACTTTCCGTATTTCACTAGTCTATGAATAAACTACCTATTATATAAACGAAATGAACATTAAGAAATTAGTAATTTTCACAAATTTGTACTCTCAACAACTTGTGCATTTCATAGGATATTGATGCTTACAATCACCAGGAACTTTACCATTTACTAATTTGTAGATCATCAACCAAGTAATATCCGATAGACAGTCTGTCAAGGAAAGCAATTATCAATAAATTCCAAGAGTATCTAAGCCTTATTTTTTTTTCTTTTTTTTTTTTATAAACTGAAAATAATTGGATAATGTGGGAGGGTGGGCTGTGGCACCCTAGCAGTACCAGCTGAACTCGGTTGAGTCCCTTGTTAGGCTGGAGGAACGTAGAGAGTAGAGGTCCCCTTTTTTTTGTTTTGTTTCTTTTGTTGATGTCGGCTAACCCCAAAAATTGGGGGAAGTGCCTTGGTATATGTATGTATGTAAAAATAATTATCTACTTTTCTAAATTTCCTTGTTTACGAGTAAGATGTTTAAAGAAAGGGTTCGTAAATATAATGGGTACAAACAAATACTTATCCATTTAAATAAGACAGACTGACAGCTACTTTCTTACTTGGATATATCTTTAAAAATGTATTACCAAACCTGTCCGAAAAAAATCTTGTCAAAAGAAAAATTTTCTTGAATACAAATCAATTAGCCAACATCTAGTTAAACTATTCTGCATTATCAAGAAATTGATATGATTAATATTCAAGAAACTATTTAATTGTTATTTCATAAAGCTGTATGCATTATCAATCAAATACATCAAAAAGTTCACAAGCTAACAAACAAAATAGTTTAATTTACTTATAAAGTTTCTGTTTTGTGAAGTAAGCTTACAGAAAAAATTTCAATAAACATGTATTGACAATTGATTTGGTATAAATCATGTAAATATTTTAACTTGATAATGATAATAATATCAATTGCTCTTACCCATGAACAAAATTTTACCTCAAGCTGATTTAACACTTGTAAAAGGAAAATACAATACTGTATTCTGTAATATAAACTGGAAACTAAAAGAATGGAGAATCAAGATAATGGTTTGAGGTAAGACATCAATTTTTCTAACTTTGGGTTTTCAAAATATTCAAGGCAATAAATTTTTTTTACACATATGGGTTACAATATGGTAATCAACAAAAACTGTGGAAATTTACACTGGTTAACATGTGTGCATAACTAAAATAAAAACATTCATCAAATAAACAGAAAATACAATGGACTTAAGAGTGTTATTACATATTCATTACATAATTTTATTGAAATATTCAGAGGGGGTCTAAGGATAAATGTAACCGTGCATTGAACATTTCATGAACACTTTCATTTAGCTACAGTTGTAATAAAATGGAAGTGAAAAATACAAAAACACAAACTGCAACTTGTAAAAGTTTGTAATAATAAATTCCATCCAATATGGAGAGAAATGAAATAAAATACATTTTTAGTATTAGTAAAGTAAAGATGATCTTCTCAGGTTATCGTCACTAAAAGAGAGAAGACGTCCCCTTTTTTGTTTCATTTGTTTGATGTTGGCTACCCCCCCAAAATTAGGGGAAGTGTATGTACAGTATGTCACTAGTAACGATGTGCAACATGGTTTCAAAATAAGTTCACGACTTTATGCTTACTGTTAACTACAATTAGGTACCTGAACTATTCTACATGGCTAATAATGAACCACAGGAATCAACTTGCTGTTTTGCAACATGGTTTCAAAATAAGTTCACAACTTTTTGCTTACTGTTACCTACAATTAGGTAACAACTGTTCTACATGGCTTATAATGAGCCACAGGAATCAACTTACTGTTAACTACAATTAGGTACTTGAACTAATTTACATAGCTAATAATGAGCCACAAGCTTAAGAAATCAAGACAGTATACAAGTTGTAACATCAAACAAAAACTAGAATAGCTTTCAAAGATGAAAGAACTATGTAACAAGTTGAATGTAACATTTCTTTACGTGTAATCTATTCCACATTTTTTTTACATTTATGTTAAGAGGAACGTAGAGAGGAGAGGTCGCCTTTTTTGTTTCATTTGTTTGATGTCGGCTATCCCCAAAAAATTGGGGGAAGTGCCTTGGTATATGTATGTATGATTATGTAAGAAAGCAAACTCATGGTGCTCCTGGGTCAAATAACTTTTCCATTTTTATTAAATCTAGTTGAAAACTTTCAAACTTGTAACTTGAACTGTTATAAGTAGTTTATTTTTTAATGTATTAACTTATACATTAAGTAATATTTCCTTATGCTCCCCACTTTGATAAACTGCCACCTCCTTCCAAAGAGGACCATTGAGAAGATATAAATAAGCAATAGTTTAGATGATGATTTACTACTACTACTACTACTACTACTGGGAGGAACATAGAGAGGAGAGGTCCCCTTTTCTGTTTCATTTGTTTGATGTCTGCTAACCCCAAAATTGGGGGAAGTGCCTTGGTATACGTATGTATGTATGGGTACTACTACTACTACTACTACTACTACTACTTATGTAACCTTTAGGAGTGCTCAGTTTTAAGCAACTTCATAATGAGACCTGGTGTTGTACTCTATTTTAGAGCAGAGTTTAAACACCAACAATTTATTTCAGTATCACTTGAAAGTTTGAACTGACATAAACCTAGCTTAAAAATTATTCGGAAATATGGAATAAATTAATTTTAGATAGCAAGGATGAAAAGTTAATTAAGATACTATGTCAAGAAAAAATTTTCCAAAGTACATTACTATAAGGAAAGTTACCCCGTTTACAGACTAAGTTGTAGACAATCATATTTTTAGCTACAAAAATGAGTAAATTTAAGCCAAAGAGATATTCAAGTCTGGTGAGCTATCTACAAGTACTTACTTTTCCTTCTACATATTGTAAATGAATGAAAACCATGAGTAATAATATTAACTCTTTAGGTTTTGTTTCATGAAAAACTACATTCAAAAGAACAATTGCATTAGAAAATACAAAGTAAGTGCTCACCATAAAATCATTATAGCTTCAGATTCAAATTTGTGTGTACTGTATTTAACACCCATCCAAAATGCAAATACAATAACGTGTTTACAAGAAAATAAGAGAAATACAAACGGTCAATTACGAAGCATCTTCAGGAACATGAAAATCTGTGGTTAATAAGTTGCAAAAAGAACATGGAAGACAAATTTTCATATTTTTGTGTAATGTATGTTAAAATGCACATCACAAATATTCTTTAACCAATAATATCAAGATAATGAATGAATTAGTAGAAATACATGAATTTTTTCATAGGTTTAAGAGATAGATACAAATGTGATAACAACTATATTCTAAGGACGACTCATACCTACGTATAAGAAAAATCCAATCAAATACACCAATATATAATTGCAAAACAGCTTGAATGAATTAGTAGAAATACATAAAGAATTTTTTCATAGGTTTAATAGATACAAATGTCATAATAACATGACCATATTCTAAGGACAACTCATACCTACGTATAAGAATAAGCCAATCAAATACAGCAATATATAATTGCAAAACATAACTTTGGTCATGCCCTATATTAATTAAATTAAACTGTAACTATGCTTATCAAAAGTCAATCCATGGATTGACGTTTCATAGGCAAAACCAGCACTGTAAGCATTAATTTAGGGTCTCTGCAGCGACTCTTTGGCCGTAGCAGCTGTAACTACGTACAGAAGGTCCTTAACTTACAAACAATTGGTTCCAAGAAGTTGTTTTTAAGTCGAATTGTCTGTAAAATTTCGTTAAATTTTGGCCTAGGGTAAGTCTACCCTGAATTCCATGCCTATGATTTCCAGCCACAAAAGTCAAGAAATAATCAGGTTTCATATGAAATAGATATCAGGTTATTATAAATGTTTAGCTTATGATATCAAATGATGTAATATTGTCAGGCTGGGAGGAACCTACAGAGGAGGTGTCCCCTTTTTTTGTTTCATTTGTTTGATGTCGGCTACCCCCCAAAATTGGGGGAAGTGCCTTGGTATATGTATGTATGTACCGTATATTGTTTTATTACATTATTTCCTTATCTTTATTTTCAGTTGGATTTATGATTATATCTCCGTATGTTTGAAAGTTTGAGACCTTCTGTATCTACTTCCTTTCTTCCATCTTGCTGTCCAACCTCCTCGGCTTTTACTTTATAGCGCAACTGTGGGGGTTTGCCCAGTTCAATCGGATAAATGAATGGCTTCCAAAGCTCCAAAGGCAAATAAGTAAATTCAAACCTATCTCGAAATGGTCAACGATGACCTAATTGCGAGTAAGAGCGTTACGAAGAGTAAATTACGCAAGTACATCGCAAAATTATTTCATATCAAATTTTTCCAAACATGAAAAAGAGGGAAGTAAAATATATCTAAAATTTCTGTTTCTGAAATAACATGACTGAACGTATCGAGCTAACTAAATAGTGCAGCCTTTATAAAAGCTTGATTTAGTCCTTCTGTTGATTTTATTTAACCTTCTCTAGCTTGATAACAAAATGGTGTAACAACATGAAAGAATCAAAAACATTCAAAGACATTAATTATCTCTCTTCAATTTAGAAATTTAATTAAAAAAAACTGAAGTTATTAAATATTTCCCAAACTTATTTAAGCAATGTCTGAAATAGAAAGCTTACACACTTCTCAAGGAAAAGTGGGATTTTCTATAAATCCTCAAGAAAAGTAGTTTTTCATACGGAAGCCTTGTTACAATGTTTAAAAACAAGGACTACGCAATAACTAACTTCATACATCCTTGAGGTACCGATCAGTTTTCTTCAAAAACCAACTTCAGTTTCAAAATATACTCATAAATAACACTGCTATTTCTGCCATATTCTTTTCAAGTGACAAAATGTTTTTGATACTTAATGCAGTATACTTAACTGCATTAGGGAAAAAGGGTAAATATGACAGTTTTCTTCAAAAAACAACTTTAGTTTCAGAAGCTTCAATTGAAAATATAATCATAAATAACACTGCTATTTCTGCCATATTCTTTTCAAGTGACAAAATGTTTTTGATGCTTAGTTTAATGCAGTTCAACTATTTGCATTAAGAAAAAATGGTAAATATGAATCATAACAGAACAAATTATCAGTTATAAAATAACAAAGCATACCATATACTTAATTATGAACTATAACACCTCAAAAAAAGTTAACTAAGGTTAAAATTAACTGAAGAATTACGAGTGTGAAAAAACTTAAATACCTATTTCGACTTGGCTAGACCTTCAGCAATAAGGGTCTCAGAAACAGAGGGAATATCGATGACATATACCCCATCACTAGTGAATTCAACGTCAGCTTTGAGCGGGGTATATTGCGGCAACAGCTCGGCAATGCATTTCTTGGCACCTTCTTGCACGTCATCTTCAGATACACCTATGTGAAATATAAACATTACGTTAATGTCTAACAAATTTGCAGATGTTTAAAATCATGTAAGGAACGTTTAGTGTAATACATACAAAAATTTTAGATATTTCAGTAGTTGTGAATACAAAAATTTTAGATATTTTTGTAATAATACATACAAAAATCTTGAGATATTTCTGTAGTAATACATAGAAATCTTTTTTAGATAATTCTGTAGTAATACATAGAAATTTTTTTTGATATTTCTGTAGTAATACATACAAAAAAAATTTATATTTCAGTAGTAATACATACAAAAATTTTGAGATATTTCTGTAGTAATACATACAATTTTTTTTTTTAGATCTTTCTGTAGTAATACATACAAAAATTTTGTGATATTTCTGTAGTAAAACAAATTTTTTTTAGATATTTCAGTAGTTATAAATACCAAAAAATTAGATATTTCTGTAGTAATACATACAAAAACTTTAGATATGCAGCAAACACAATTTAAGAAACTACAAACTAAAAACAGTTGCATTTAAAACTTGCTAATTATTACACCAGAAAAAAATTACACGAAGTTGTGGTGGCCTGAGTGGTAGTGTCCCTGACTGGTAATTTCCAAAATGGGGTTCGAGTCCCACTCAAACTCGTTAAGTTCCTTTAGTCGCAGCAACCTCACCATCCTTGTGAACTAAGGATGGCGGATTTAGGGGAACGTATAGATCTATCTGCCGAGTCAACAGCAGCCATTGCATGGCCCTCCTTGGTCCTAACTTGGGTGGAGAGGGAGGCTTGGACGCTGATCATGTGTGTGTATCGTCCGTCTCTAGTGCATTGTCCTGCTTCTTAGGGTAATGTCACTGTCCCTTGCCCTATGCCATTCATGAGCTACCTTTAAATACATATATGGAGGTATATTCCTTTGAAACTATAGTCCATTTCTTTTAGCGATGCATATTTGCACCAACTCGCAGCGGTGCCCTTTTAGCTCGGTAAAGTTTCCAGATCGCTGATTGGTTGGACAAGATAATTCTAACCAATCAGTGATCAGGAAACTTTTCCGAGCTAAAAGGGCACCGCCGCGAGTTGGTGCAAATATACATCGCTAAAAGAAATGGACTATAGTAACAGACTGCTCTGGATTTCCTGTTTACCACTGCACAACTATTCATAAATCTGCGGAGGGTCTCTCTCCATCTCTCTCCTTAGTTATTTTTCCTACTGAACTGGGCATGAAATGAATGTATGAGTTCTATTCTCTGAGGAATTTTCTATTCCACAGATAAACTAGTTAACCTTACCTTTAAGAACAGCATGGTGAGCAATACAAGGAAGCTCTAGGAACACGTCGGTGATCTGTCTCAGGTCCTTCATTGGTACCTCCTCTAAATTGCCGTAGTCCACAAACACCACATGGGAGGAAACGAGGCCTGGTTTAATACAGGCTGCTCTGTACCACAAACCATCTAGAAGAAATAAATATACATAAACTCGTACAATAAGATACAATATTTAAATATCTATATGACAAGACAATGTACATATCAGGTAATCAAGTTTTATGAAATCCTTTAACCCTTTTACCCCCAAAGGACGAACTGGTACATTTCACAAAAGCCATCCCTTTACCCCCATGGACGTACCGGTACGTCATTGCAAAAAATGCTATAAAAATTTTTTTTTTCATATTTTTGATAATTTTTTGAGAAAATTCAGGCATTTTTCAAGAGAATGAGACCAACCTGACCTCTCTATGACAAAAATTGAGGCTGTTAGAGCAATTTAAAAAAAATATACTGCAAAATGTGCTGGGAAAAAAATAACCCCCTGGGGGTTAAGGGTTGGAAATTTCCAAATAGCCTGGGGCTAAAAGGGTTAAATATTCATATTCATTTAACAAAATATTCAACTTGCAACTAAATTACAAATAAATAAAAATATAAATCTTTACCTAAGGGTAGACATTTACAATATATTTAACCAGCTTTAAGAGAGAAGCATTATGAATATCCGGCAAGGTTCATTTAAAAAAAAAAAATATATACACTGTATATCAAAATACATACATATGTACATATACTGTATACATATGTATTCTTTTCCCTCAGGGAGGGAGATTCTCCTTCTAAACATTAACCCCTTTCTCCTCTCTTTTCTCCCTCACACTAGCCATGACTACTCCAAAGTAAAAGTGCGAGGTTATTTGTCAATATTTTTTTTATTGGGAATTATTAATTTGTATTTATTTCTGATGTTAGGGGTTATAATTTGTTCACTAGCTTCCATTACAAACCTTTAAAAATGAGTGTACATGTGTATTTATGGACTTGTGGAATGCATTGGGTGAATTTTCTTTATTCGTGGGAATTTTTTTTAGAATTCAAGCAATTTAGGTTACAAGTTAGCTCCTGGGACAAATTAAACTCATACACCAAGGTACTACTGTAGTAACCTTTACAATATTTACTGTACTATGATTTTGATTATCAACACAAAGTTAATAAACTGTTATTACATATTAGTACAGCTAAAATACAAAAAATACTCAAAACATTCAAATGTAAAATAAGAGAAATAGAAAACAAATCACTGTACCTTCACTAAACTTTGCCAAACACATTTCCCCTTGCCGAGGTTCGTAATACGCACCGACATGAGATTCACAATATTGTGTCATTAACACAGATATTTTCTCTAAATCCTCATACAAAGTAACTGCAGACTGGAAAACAAGAGAGAAAAGTCTATGAGAAACTTGAACACAATAAGCTTGTCACTTACCATAATGGCATTGTACACATTTTGTGGTGTACAGTATATGGTACATAATAGATTTATCAATTTTTGTTTTAATTACAAATTAGTTTACATATCAATCTCTAATAACAAAAATAATAATCTATTTATCTATCTATCAAGGCTACTTTATCAATGATGACTTCTAGTACAGTTGAGGCTATGAGTTAATGTCAATAGAGTCCACGTCCATCAAAAAGGGTCGGGAGATCTAAAGACGAAAAGAGGCTAAGGAAGGAAGTCCAAGAGGTTAGTATTGGAACTACCAGCATGAATATTTGAAGCAAGGATGTGGCAGATGTTATAAAAAGGAGATAAGATGGAAATGGAACAAGGCAAAAGATATCAACAGTTTTAACCCTTTTACCCCCAAAGGACGTACTGGCACGTTTCACAAAAGTCATCCCTTTACCCCCATGGACATACCGGTACGTCCTTGCAAAAAAATGCTATAAAAATTTTGTTTTTCATATTTTTGATAATTTTTTGAGAAACTTCAGGCATTTTCCAAGAGAATGAGACCAACCTGACCTCTCTATGACAAAAATTAAGATGGTTAGAGCACTTTTAAAAAAATATACTGCAAAATGTGCTGGGGAAAAAAATAACCCCCTGGAGGTTAAGGGTTGGAAATTTCCAAATAGCCTGGGGGTAAAAGGGTTAAGATGTACAGTATAGTAGATCTGACAAAATAGGAAGTTATCCTTAGTAAGGATATTCACCTAAACACAATGTTTTATTAAGGGATGTTTTCAACTACTTTTTCCAGGTAAAATTTCAAACCATTCCATGTTTTAAGGAATATTTCACCTAACTTTTTCTAAGATGGTTTCAACTCAATTTCAACAGGAAATTTACTGTGCTACTTACGTCTTATTAAGGTTTCAACCACACAACTTTAAAGGATTAATTCCAACTCTCCCTTTTTTCCCAGAAACTTTCAATGTTGTAAGTGAAATTTACAGTGCTACATTTCCGGAAGGTTTTGATTTCACTGTGTTTTAAATTCTTAAAACCTAAATTAATGTGTGAAATGATTGATAGGAAACATGAACCCCTTACAGAAATGGGTAAAATATGAAGGGCAAAGATAATTACATCTAAACTATTCACGAGACTTACATACCATAGTTGGAAATCAATTATGAAGCAAATTACAGTATTAGTAAAAAGTTATTTCAATATAAAATCCAAATACTGTACAGTACTCCAATCTATAGAATTATGAGCATATGATTGCAAAATTAGCTGATGCACTAATGAGGTCTATCAAAGGTCATAAAATAAATCTGTATAAAGATGATTGTGATCACATATCGGCATATCAAGTGTAACAAAGGGCTACTCCTGACCTGGGATAATTGCAAAAGTAAAATTTATTTGCTAAAACAAAATAAAATTCCACAACTAGACTTTTGAAGGGCATTCTATCAAGATGAAATAAAATATATTTCCCTACCAAACCTTTACTCTTTCCAACTAGGTAATCTTAAAATCACTTGATTTGTAAATAACCATTTAGGTTACTTTAGACCAAGAAAGATTGTTTAAGCCCCACAAAGGTCAATCTAACCAATGCACTTCGACAATTACGTGACCCCAATATGTCAAGATGTTGATAAAGAGATATCTATATAATAAACCTATTATTACATGAGAAGGAAAACTTAAATGATAAAAAACAAATTTTGATACCATATGTGCTGACTGATGCGGTAACTTCCCTGACTGGTGAATGGGGTTTGAGCCCCACTCAAACTCGTTAGTTCCTTTGGTCGCTCCAACCTGACCATCCTTGTGAGCTAAGGATGGGGGGGAGGGGATGTTTGGGGGAGTATAAGTTTTTCTACTAAATCATCAGCAGCAATTGCATGGCCCTCCTTGGTCTTAACTTGGGTGGAAAGGGGGCTTGGAAGCTGATCATATGTATATATAATCAGTCTCTATGGCACTGTTCTGCTTGATAGGGCAATGTCACTGTCCCTTGCCTCTGCCATTCATGAGCAGCCTTTAAACCTTTAAACTCTCAGCTCTCAAAGTACATTTAAGAAAATAAAGTGTACAGTACCGTACTTACTTTAGCAATTACATATATTGCATGAGGTCCACTTGTGTGAATAACTATCACTTCAACATCTTTCCCACCTTTGAGTGGTGACATTTTGCAATCCTCATACAAAGGAACCTTCTTTCGTGGGCCCTCGGATTCACCTGTGCAAAAAATACTCGATATAAGATACTAAACGATATACAGTTTTACATATTTACAAATCAGTTTTTTTTTATTATCAAAGAAATTAAATACTCTGGATATAAAGTTAGGTCAATATAATGGGTACGAATAGTTTTACTCATATCTTAACCCTTTTACCCCCATTGGACATACTGGTACATTTCACAAAACTCATCCTTTTACCCCCATAGACGTACTGGTACATACATGCAAAAAACTGCTAATTACATTTTTTTGCATATTTTTGATAACTTTATGAGAAACTTCAGGCATTTTCAAAAAGAATGAGACCAACCTGACCTCTCTATAATGAAAATTAAGGCTGTTAGAGCAATTTAAAAAAAATATACTGCAAAATGTGCTTGAAAAAAAAAAAATGCCTGGAGGTTAAGGGTTGGAAAGTTCCAAATAGCTTGGGGGTAAAAGGGTTAAATGCAATCCAGTAAAATGACAAACCAATAACATATCTCTTTGTACCTAATTCAAATAGGATTGAAAAATGGACTTATATTTTCATAAAGATTAAGTTGAATAAACATACAAGATATCTAAAAAATGGATAACCTTACCAGGCAACTCAGACTTCCCGTCCTTCGTTGGCAACGGCGCTTTTTCCGTACGATCACTCCTCTCGCTTGGATTTTCTTTTTTACTTTTCACAAGGTTGTACATGTAATCATTTAATAGCACGCCATTATCAAACAGCTCAAATTGAGATGCGTCTCCTTTAACCGACTGCATCTTATAAGTCTTCGCATCTTGAACCAAGGTCATCAGGTAATTCTTCACTTCTTTGTTACCGCCCTCTACTTTGGCTAATTTGACTCGGACTGCTGCTAGGGGAGCTTTAAGGAGTTCTGGTCTGAAAACTCTGATATCTTTGGCGTCGACGGTATCTGAATTCCCAAAGTCGACAAACTGAACGGTGATTTTATCCTTCTTAATCTCTCTCACCTCGGAGCGATACCAAGCGCTGTCGATCTCGCAATAACCGCAGACTAATTCACCGACCTCAAGCGAAGATGGAGTTTCAGCTGCAAGATAAAAATAATGAAAGTTTGAAGTAAACAATAAACCAACTATACACAAGTTTTTTTAAATGAGGCGCATTTGCACCGCCTCGCAGCGGTGCCCTTTTAGCTCGGAAAAATTTCCTGCTGTCCAACCAATCAGTGAGCAGGAAACTTTTCCAGCTAAAAGGGCAGCCCTGCGACCCGGTGCAAATCTGCCTCGCTAAAAAGAATTGACGATAGTGTATAGTACACTAGAGTATATAATAGTTTTGAAATCAAATCTAATATCACAATCCATAAAAATAACTCAATTCCACTTAACAAATAAATTCAATATAATTGTACTGCAACTACCTTCGGTAACTTTGCATCAATGTTTTCACGGTAAAAATTTGTAAATTTCCCATTTACCTACACCCACTATGTATATACTATAAGTTATACATTTTACCAAAGTTATTGGATGTAGTCGGAATTGCTAAACTCAATTTTTTTTTTTCGTTAACATTACAATAAAAATATAATGATACATACATACATATACCAAGGCACTTCCCCCAATTTTGGGAGGAGCCGACATCAAAGAAATGGAAAAAAAAAAAAAAGGGGGAGGACCTTTCCTCTCTACATTCCTCCCAGCCTGACGAGGAATGTACTGCTAGGGTGCCACAGCCCACCCTCCCCCCATTATCCACCACAGATGAAGCTTCATAACGCTGAATCCCCTACTGCTGCTCCCTCTGTGGTCATCCAAGGCAACCGGAGGAAGCAGCAGGGACTACAAGAACTGCGTCACAATCTCAAGCCATTCATTCCTATTTCTAGCATGCTCTCTTGCCTCTCACATCAATCCTCCTGTCACCCACAGGTTTCTTCACTCAAAACCATTTACCATTTACAATCTCTCGCCATTCATTCCTATTTCTAGCGCGCTCTCTTGCCTCTCACATCAATCTTCCTGTCACCCACAGCTTTCTTCACTCAAACCATTTAACAAAAAGGAAACAAAAACATAATTACCTTTCTTACAGTGATTACTGATGATCGAAGACATCTCCTCAATCTCCTCTTCAATTATTCCCAAACAATGAACGAATAACGTGTTATCTTCTCCAACCCAAACTGGTATCACTTTGTACTCTTTGTTGGGTTCCAAGTTATTTTTGCGAAGGTCTCGACACCAGAATTTCGTACCGTGATTTTGACCCGAAGATATACTTTCCTGTTTGATATGGTTAACCATATGACCTTTCAATGCATCTGACTTAGCAGGACTGGTTTCTGGGGCATAATGGGGTGATATGGTGATAAATTTGGATATACTATTATCAGAAAGGCTATGATCAGCACTGCTTATGTTTCCATCATCCACCACCTTCTCACTCTTCTGAGTGGAGTTATTGTCGCAAACACTATTTGCGTTAGCGCCTTTAACTTGCGGCAGGGCAACGTACCAGGGTCTAATAATGTAGTTGCCTAAAAGAGAAGAATTTGTACTTTCTAACAATGTCGCTCTGAGGGCTCTAGGTTTCTTCCCTGTGACCTTCAATGTCACTTGCTCATCCAAAACGACTGCGGCATCCATTAACTTTTCTCCGTCATTACTCACCTCACCATGGTAACTGGCTATCACTGCAAGGCCTGGTAAGGTAGAAAGTTTTCCTGGTGGAAGAGACTTAATTTCCTTAACATGCTCGAAATTGCCAAAATCAATGTATATGACACTATAAACTTCCCTTTTCTTTCCGTATACATATGCACGATACCAACTTCCATCTGTTGGAGATTTTGCAGCAATTAGAGACCCTACTGCGGCCTCAAAATTAGGAGCCGAACTACTTTTCTCCAGAATAGAAGGAGCTTCTCCAAGTAAATAACTTGCAGATTCTGCCATCACAAGAAAAGTGAAATTTTTGTAACTTTCCTTTACTGTAACAAGTCCTACAAGATTGGAATTCAATTCTATGTCATCAACAATGCAATCCATTTCCATGAGTTTTGACATTGACCCTACGGTTTTAGTCCCTTCTTTTCCAGCATTACCAGCGGATAATGTTCCAGTCCTTCTAGGGACAGCTTTAGCATTCAAATCAACTCCAGATTTACTACAAGGTAAAGAGGCTGTGGGTAAGCCAGCAGTGGAAACGGCATTACCTTCCAATCTTTTTGTTGTAGAAAGATCCCTTTTAGAAGATTCTGGTGATTTTGAGACAGAAGTTTTGGAATCAAAGCCTTCAACTTTGTTACTAGCATTCCTACTAACAGCTTGATCATTCAATGGCTCTTGTTTTTGTTCTTGCAATCTAGAGGCAACGGATTTGTCATTAAATTTGTCAAAAGGTCTTCTCAAATTGTCTTGATTTACTCCAGTGAACCTATTCCTTCCATGATCAACAGCCATGTTCTTAGCATCAGACAAATCAGTCGTTTTGCATCCGACCAATCTGTCACTAAAAACATCTCTACTTTCACAGTTGAGAAAATGGGTCTCTGGATTTCTACTAATGCTAAGCTCACTTTTGGCTACATCATATTTCTCCTTATTTTCACTTAGCCTCGGCGACACTGGTTCAGGAACTTTATTTCCAAGGGTGTGAGACTCATAATTTGCACTCTTGCCACCAGAAGCCCTCTCTGTTTTTGAATTGGCTCCCATCACGGGATCCTTACTTAATGTTGATCTGGGCAATGCTTTATGCATTTCATTCGTTTCATCACTTACTCCTTCAAAGTCTTCTAGAGGTCTGAAAGAGAGAAAAAAAAATTAATTTTTCATTGCTCTAAATCAGTGGTTCCCAACCTGCGGGAAATTTCCCCCTGGGGGGAAATTTGAAGCTTCCAGGGGGGAAATAATTACACTACCTACTAACTAAAACAAGCGGAAAATGTCCACATAGTATGTGCGGCAATTTGTTGTTAGCCACTCAATTGTGATATGATCATATCAGTTCTCACTGACATGATATTCAAGGGGAGAATTTGAGTGTCAT
This sequence comes from Palaemon carinicauda, assembly GCF_036898095.1. Taxonomy (NCBI): domain Eukaryota; kingdom Metazoa; phylum Arthropoda; class Malacostraca; order Decapoda; family Palaemonidae; genus Palaemon; species Palaemon carinicauda. Next base: position 171,684,769 of record NC_090731.1, on the reverse strand, counting down.
GCCCATTTCTTGAGGCAGGCGAGTGGGCATGAGGGCTGGGCGGGGCATGAAGGGGGAAATCTGGATGGTTGAACTAGGTGCAAGGGGGAAATGATAGAAAAAAAGTTGGGAACCACTGCTCTAAATCTTAGAAGAAAAGGCAATAATATATTAAATCATTGTGAGGTGCACTGACATATCAACCCATTTACAGGGCCTCAGATACTTCATGTACACTTAAACACCACAATCCCTTCAGACAGTAAGTTGCATACAGTATGGTTGTGTCATTACCCAATGATAAACCAATTATTTAACAGAATCACCAAAAGTATGGATAAAGCTCCACAAAGAAAACAGTGCAGAAGAAAGTTAATTTTGCTCGGAAAACACCAGACACAGTAAATGCCCAAAGTGCCATACAGAAGAGAAACATGACTACAAATTAACCCTTTTACCCCCAAGCTATTTGGAACTTTCCAACCCTTAACCCCCAGGGGTTATTTTTTTTCAAGCACATTATGCAGTATATCTTTTTTAAATTGCTCTAACAACCTTAATTTTCGTCATAGAGAGGTCAGGTTGGTCTCATTCTCTTGGAAAATGCCTAAAGTTTCTCAAAAATTATCAAAAATATGCAAAAAAAAAATGTAAATATCAGTTTTTTGCAAGGACGTACGGGTACATCCATGGGGGTAAAGGGATGAGTTTTGTGAAACGTACCAGTACGTTCTTTTGGGGGTAAAAGGGTTAAGAGTAAAATAAAAAATATATCACCAAACTCCACATTAATAATAGATCATACTTAAGCCATTTAAAGAGCAAAATATTAATGTTAATATCTCTAGTAAATGAGGACTTGTCCCATTCTGCTGATTTTTGTTTCTTTAATTTGACAGGCTTTTTTCATTCACTCTTCATTTCATGAATACTGTACCCTGTGAACACTTATTTTTACCAAAAGAAGCAGTTTTACATGGATGTAGCTCATCAATGATATGCTGAAATGGTCAATGATAAACATGTTGCTCTGCCTTACCAGAAACAATTTTGGGACCCAGGCTTTTTTTGTCAGAAAAGGAAAGAGTTTGGAAGGAGGGGTGCTAGTTCATTTTGAAAGGGTAAAGGGCCTAAACAATGACCTTCCACAGGTCAGGGGTTGTTCAAGTTTTCAACACCCATAGATTTTTGGTCGGTGGGGACAGATCAGAGTCTGGAAAGGTCTACTTTGGTTGTGTACCTCCAAACCAACTCCCCTCACCCCTTGACACAATTCTTTCAAGCAAAAACCCTAGAACTTTACCCCTTTGTCAGCAAAGTGCTTGGAAAAGGAGCCATAGAAAAATGCTTTTTTAAAATTCCAGGGCAGGCTTTTGTGCTCCGTTGTTGAAAGTGTTGACATTCATTTCCCTTGCTCTAAATGCTTACCAACCTTTCCTTAGAGACGAATAACGGAAAGCATTTAACCCTTTTACCCCCAGGCTATTTGTAAATTTCCAACCCTAAACCCCCAGGGGGTTAATTTTTTCCCAGCACATTTTGCAGTATATATTTTTCTAAATTGCTCTAACAGCCTTAATTTTTGTCATAGAGAGGTCAGGTTGGTCTCATTCTCTTGGAAAATGCCTGAATTTTTAAAAAAAAAAATATCAAACATTTTTATAGCATTCTTTTGCAAGGACGTACCTGTACGTCCATGGGGGTAAAAGGGTTAAATACCAAATAGATAAGTGCAATGGAAAGTCTAGGATATTGTTGAAAATCATTTCTAAAAAGTAGACAAGGTCAATAGAAAGCGTAGAAAATATATGCAGCGGAAGAAAGGGACATTCATTTAGGAAGAACAAACACCAAGAACTTTCCAAACAAATCTAGGGTCACTCAAAAGAATGAACTTGAAATCCTAGACTTTGAAGATAAACTGTAACAATTCAACATTGCTAAGCACTAATAACATGCCTATTTGAAATTGAGGGTCATAGAACCTACAAAATATTCAATAAGAAAAATAAAAATAAGCAATGACAATAAAAATTAAATACAAAACCTTCCAGTCTAGGACACAGTGAAGTATGTACGAACTAAGAAATGTCTTTAAAACTGCGAAATTATACTAAAAACTGAAAAGCTCTTATTCATAAAGCTGCATAAAGACAGTTAAAGAAGATAAAATATGTAATGGATTTATACATAAGGTCCTCAACTTACAACCTTAATAGATTCCAAGGAGCTGTTTGTAAGTCGAGTTGTTTCAAAGTCAAATTTTGTTAAATTTTTACATAGGGTATTATTATCATTATTATTATCACTATTATTACTATTACTTGCTAAGATACAACCCTAATTGGAAAAGCACAATGCTATAGGCCCAGGGGCTCCAACAGGGAAAATAGCCCATTGAGGAAAGAAAACAAGGAAAAACAAAATTTTAGGAAGCATAACATTAAAAATAAATATTTCCTATATAAGCTTTAAAACTTTAACAAAACAAGGGGAAGAGAAACAAGACAGAACAGTGTGCCCAAGTGTACCCTAAAACTCTAACCCAAGACAGTGAAAGACCATGGTACAGAGGCTATGGCACTACCCATAGACTAGAGAACAATGGTTTGATTTTGGAGCGTCCTTCTCCTAGAAGAGCTGCTGACTATAGCTTAAGTTTCTTCTACCCTTACCAAGAGGAAAGTGGCCACTGAACAATTACAGAGCAGTAGTTAACCTCTTGGGTGAAGAAGAATTGTTTGGTAATTTCAGTGTTGTCAGGGTCTCTTCTACCCTTACCAAGAGGAAAGTGGCCACTGAACAATTACAGAGCAGTAGTTAACCCCGTGTGAAGAAGAATTGTTTGGTAATTTCAGTGTTGTCAGGTGTATGAGGACTGATGAGAATAAGTAAAGAATAGGCCAGACTATTCAGTGTATGTGTAGGCAAAGGGAAAATTAACTGTAAGCAGAGAGAGAGATCCAATATAGTACTGTCTGGCCAGTCAAAAGACCCCATAACTCTCTAGTGGTAGTATCTCAACGGGTAAGCCTAAATGAATCCAATCCATTTGATTTCCACCTACAAAAGTCAACAGTCAGGTTTCATGTAATAAAAAGATATCAGGTTATTACAAATGTTGATTTGCTTACTTTATTAACCCTTTTACCCCTAATGGACATGCTGGTACGTTTCACAAAACTCATCCCTTTACCCCCATGGACATACTGGTACGTCCTTGCAAAAAACTGCTATTTACATTTTTTTTCATATTTTTGATAACTTTATGAGAAACTTCAGGCATATTCCAAAAGAATGAGACCAACCTGACCTCTCTATGATGAAAATTAAGGCTGTTAGAGCAATTTAAAAAATATATATATATTGGAAAATGTGCTTAAAAAAGAAATGCCTGGGGGTTAAGGGTTGGAAAGTTCCAAATAGCCTGGGGGTAAAAGGGTTAAAAAATATATCATATTTTCAGTTAGATTTGTGTCTGTATATCCAAATGTTTCTAAGGCGAATGCTTGTAAATTGGAGACCTTTAGTAGTTTTAATATAAAAGTTTTATTACTTATAATTACAACAAAAGACAATTTAAAATCTAAAGTAATAAACCATACATTATTGGTAATTTAATAAGCAAAAGTATATCTAGGGTATAAAAAGTCAAACTACAACATCTAGCACTGTACTGTTTAAATTTATACTTACGGAGGCTTACGACAGCTCTTCGAGTGGCCAAACCAGTCATCGATCTGGCATACTTTTGAGCAATAAAATGCTTTGCAAACTGAGCATCTCAATTTTCCAATAGAAGAACACCCTTCAGCAACACAGGGACGGGGCTGCCTCCATCCAACAGACACACAGCCTACATTTACTTCAACAGCAACCTGTAAAAATTCCATTTCCAAGTACTTCATAAGGTAATAGTTTACAGAAATTAAAAATAACTAACACGGTACTTCTGCTGAATGTCAATGTCATTAGCTAACTAAGGGGCACTCAGTAGAAAGCAGACCTTCACCTCGGCAGCTTATTTCTCGACCTTGACCTTTGACCTGAACATGTATTAATTAGCGTGGATTTTCATACACGCAAATATCAACCAAGTTTGAAGTCTCTGTGACAACGATGTCCAAACTTATGGCTGATTACGTGAATTGGACATTTTGCTTGACCATGACCTTGACCTTCCAAAATTTAACCATTTTCAGCTTTCTACATAAGTTCATCCATGCAAGTTTCATTAGTCTACGATTAAAATTGCGGCCAGGAAGCTGTTCGCAAACATATACACATACATAAACAAACACAAACTGGGGCAAACAAATAACCTACTCCCAACTTTGTTGGTGGGGGTAACAAAGGGTTGGTTATTAGAATAAACAAAATAATTCCCAAGCTATTATCTTAGGTAATCAGCAGCTTTACATACTTTATAATGAAAGACTATTATTTGATAATGTGGCTTTTCAATATACTCACAAAGTACAGTACAGTACTATAATAGAATTTTTAAAGCTAAATGAGACTGGATTCACCCAATTAAAGTTAGGCACTAGCATTATTCAAAATATAACAGGTCAGCTCACCATACTGCCACTACCGTTTTGTTATTGTTACAGTAAATTCCTTCTTACCATATTTAATATTTGTGATAAAAATAATTGCATATGTACCTCTTTATTATTATCTACTATATCTTACATAATGAATTTGTATAGTTAACAGCTCATTATCAATTATCACTTGGAATGGTAAATTATAGCCTCAAATGTTACGATAGCATGCCCTCTTACTGCGGATGATAAAGGTCGACTTTGTCATTTTGTTTACAAATTGTTACAATTTATTTTTATCAAGTCAATACTAGAAAGGAAAAGACCCACATGTAAGTATAATGACAAATGAGTAAGAACCTTGAATTGGTATCCATTTCAGGTACATGATGCTATGTATTTGCACAAGTATTATTAATGACAGGAAGGGAGTATGATGACTGATCTAGAATTGAATGTGAATTGAATATAGGATTTAGGTATTAAGCCAAGCACTGGGGCATCCAAGGCCATTCAGCGCTATATAACGAAAATCATTCAATCATATCTGTACACTCACACCATTTAGTATCATTTTAACCTTTAATACAAATCGCAACACTTTCATACAATAAAATCTAGATGTGAAATAAATAGGGATTAAAAGGGTAAAATAAATAAATTAATTAATAAAATCAATTATAGCTCGTAATATAACCCAATACTTTGTATAAATTTTCTCAAGTTCAGACTGATCTAGATACAAAGAGGAATATTTGAGTTATTCAGTGACTTGGGAAACTTTGCAGTCATATGTCATAATTTAGATGACTAATCATTTACATCAGGACCAAGGCCCTTCCACACGAGGGATAAAGGAATGGCGGGTAGACACTGATACCAATTTTGTGGTGTGGTTGGTAAACACAAGTGTATATGATGTCATAAACGAGGAAACCAAGGGAGAACATCGAAGTGCCCATGCCCATTGTTGAGGCACTGGAAGGGCGGCTGACTAGGGACTACGTTGCCTGGCACAGGTCAGACTGCACTCTACCCTCTGGCCTTTGCCTGACGTCTGAGCCAAGTCAACGTTCGCCTGCTTGTACCTACTGCCTGCATTGGACTGTTTGATCTGGTAACACTTTCAAACAGAGAAATACAGGCAAATCAGAGTGCCCTGCCTGCGCTTCCCTTCGTGTGGAAGAGGCTTAAGATGTATACCCTCTGATGGGTCAGCTCTTCAGATACAGGATATGACTATCTGGGAGACGAAGAAATAGGGTAATGAAGTACCTATTATTTGAATAAGATAACCAATTTTTTTTTTCAAAACATTATCTACCTCTCACCTTTTCTCTTGGCTTCTCTTTCAAAGGTTCAACAGTTGTAGAAGATACTGGATGCTGAAATCTGGAGGTTAAAAATAAAGATTAGTTGTTTTTTTACTTCAAAAATTCTCTATATAATCAGAAGTTAATTCATTTTTAAAATCTATAAAATATTCATTCTAATATGAATTACTATGCTAGCCAAAGACAAAAATATAATTCATAACTGTTCTTTGACAGCGAATGGAATATCAGAAACCTTTGTAATCTCATAATTAAAAATTTGGAAGATATGCATCAATAACCAAGATAGCAATTGGAATATTGAACTTAATTTAGAAGCATACCTATAACAATTGATAAGCATTTCAACTTAATTTAGAAAAAGCATACCTATAAAAATTGATAAGCAATGTTTATTATATGTAGCCTAACATGGTAGAAATTTAACCCTGAACTATAAAAGGGATTTTGACGAAGGAAAAATCTATTTCTGGGGAGAGACCTGTGTCGCCCGGTGAAAAGTCCTTCTTGTCACTTTTCTGATATAAATAACTTCCAAATATACCAGAGAAAGTTAAAGTATGGAATGCAGAGGTTACTACCCTCGCGCGATCACCCCTAAGGGCGTCGTGTATAAAGAAAGGGCGTGTGAAATCCACTATTCACAGGTCGTCTTTCATTTTGTAGCCTAACATGGTAGAAATTTAACCCTGAACTATGAAGTACATTATGGACTAAAATATCTATAAAAACCATCTTCACCCTCTCTGCACAAAACATGCATGAGCAAAACTGAAATATCTTACCTGCTATCTTCTTTGCATTTATTTTCATCCATTGAAAATATCTGATCATTATTTCCAACTGATCTAGCATTCTGGAAAAAAAGGAGCAAGTTTTTTATTAATTAAAATGCTTTAGAAATTCATGCTAAATCAACATATCACTTCTACCCAAATTCTACACTATGCTTATCAGATACTTTTAAAAATGAAAAGCTCAAAATATAACAGATCACGAGCTAAAGAAACTAAGCCCCTTTTACTAGTATTGTAGTAATATAATGGTACCTGCGTAGACAAGTTTAATTTATTCTGGGAGCAAGCTAGCTAGTAAAAATGCTTGTAAACCAAAACAATTTTCCCTTAAGAAATATGGGTAATTAACTTTTCTGCGTTACACATCCACACACACATACTATATGCAGTAATTTTTAAAGGTTTTTAATGTAATTTAGTGAACAAGTTATAAGGTAAGTGGCACAACATACAGTATATATATAATGCATTCAATTTTGAAGCTGAAGCAAATATTGACAATTTAATAAAGTTGTGTGTGTATATTCCTCCATCTTAAAATCATATTTTAATCACATTATTAAGACTACAGAAGGCCTCAGGTTATTGTGAATATAATTTACGGGTCATCCGTAAACAATGTTAAAAGCTTTGACCAATCTAATGTGTTTGTGTGGGTTTATGGCAAGGGCGTTCCAGATATAATTCTTTAGCTTCCACTTGGAATGTAGGTTCAGTTTTGTATAAACCTGGTCTCTACAGTATAGTTGAACTAAAATGTTTTTTGATAGATAGCAACTTAATGTGCTGCCAACAAATCATGCCTTCTACAATGAAAATCAAGTATAGAATAAATAACTATTATTTATACTTGGTGTGTGTAAATTTGAGTTTTTTTCAAGTGTGTTTTTGTATTAATATAACACATTATTCATACACATTCAGTTTGCTATCCTTTTCTAAAAACAGACTTTTATTAAGATATTTGATTAAGGTGAATCAAAATGCCGTAGCGACCCATAGTTGACAGTGTCTTCATTGCACTGATTAATTGCAAGTTTGTGTGTCGCATCGATGGCAGCGTAGCTGTCCTTTAAAGGGACACGAGTTTTCTCTGATTTCCGCCAAAACACACCCAAAACTAAACAAGTTGCATACAAGGCAAAACTTGCGAGCTTTCTAAATAATTTAGTGCAATTCTTTTGACTGAACAGTCATTAATATTTTTATAATAAGACATTAAAACCAAAACTCAAATTTATGGACACACGGTATTATGATTATTGTTGTTACTGCTTAGAAGATATGCAAAGTCAATGTTTGAATTCAAAACATAGCGAGTAAAATGTACCAACATTTCAAACCTGAACTATTGAAATCAATTACTGAAATCAATTACAGTACAGTTTATCACTACTTGCTAAACTACAACCCTATTTGGAAAAGCAGGATGCTGTAAGCCCAGGGCCCCATAGGGGAAAATAGCCCTGTGAGGAAAGGAAATAAGGAAAAATAAAATATTTTAAGACCATTAACAGCATTAAAATGACAAATTCGTAGATAATTTGTATTTTTCCTAACCATACAAACCTTAGCTATTTAATTAGGGTATTACTTACGGCGTAGCTGAAATGACGAGCCATTATATTTTTAACGAGGGTTTACTACCCCCTCGCTAGTTAGCGAGGGGGTAGGGGAGGGGTAGCTAGCTAACCCCCCCCCCTCACACTGGTGAGTAGCTCACTTAGCTTAGAGGTAGGACTTATCCCGGGGGACAGGGCTGGCGGGCAAGTTTGATTAAATAGCTAAGGTTTGTATGGTTAGGAAAAATACAAATTACCTACGAATTTGTCATTTGTTCCGTAACCGAAATACAAACCACGCTATTTAATTAGGGTGACTTAACCTTTAGGTAGGGTGGTAAGTCCCAGCCGTACTGGCTTTGGCTTTTGCCCGGGGACGCAGTATCTGAGTGTGTTAGAACTCAAGATAAGGAGTCCCTGCCCCTCGCAAGTGCCTTGCTCTGCAAGGACCGCGGCCTACGTAAGCTAGTGTGTGAAGGAGTGAAGTGTGACTAGTCCTAGGAAGTTGACCTGGAGTCCTTTAGATGGAAATCTAAGTTAGGACAATCCCAATACCACCTCGTAAGGGTATGGGGACGTGACAGTATTAATTTAATACTAGGAACACAAGGAAACATGGTTTACCTGCAGTGGTTTGAGGTCAGCTGTGCAGAGAACCCAGGATGCTGCTTTCCCCAAGAGAGGGGAGAATGAAGAAAAGAATAAGGGCCAGACATACCTTTTCATTCATGCAGACTAAAACCGGGTAACAACCTTCTGCTACTTGTCCATTAAGGAGCCGGAGCTTTAAACCAGCTGTTGTGCAGCCACCACAGGGCCAATAGAGAACATATCGAGCCTCCTGTGGGTCACGTCTTCCCGGTAGTGGGCTGTGAAGGTCGTTTGACGCTTCCAAACCCCTGCTTGTAGAACCTGCGTCACAGAGTAATTTCTCTTGAATGCAAGGGACGTAACAATGCCCCTGACATCATGTGCCCTAGGGCGACGTGACGGAGGAGGGTCAGGATTCAGGGAATGGTAGATAACCCTGCAAATCCAAGCTGAGATTGTCCCTCCTCTTTGTCCTTCCGGTGCTCACGAACAATGCTTGCACCCGAGGACGAATTGCAGCTGTTCTCTTAAGATAAAGCCTCAGACTCCTTACTGGGCACAGTAAGAGATGGTATGGGTCATCTGTTACAGAACGGAGACTTGAAATCCGGAAGGAGTCGAACCGGGGGTCCAGCACTCCTGGATTCTGAGTCTTAGCTACAAACTCAGGGACGAAACTGAACGTTACCTCCCCCCATCCCCTTGAATGGGCGATGTCATACGAGAGGAGACGAAGTTCGCTGACTCGCTTGGCCAAGGCCAGAGCAAGCAGGAACACCGTCTTCCAAGTCAGGTGGCGATCAGAATCCTTGCATAATGGTTCTTAAGAGACCTGAGGACTCGAACCACGTTCCATGGAGGAGGTCTCACTTCCGACTGGGGCCAGGTAAGTTCATAACTTCATATGAGTAGAGAAAGTTCCAGCGAAGAGGAAAAGTCCATTCCTTTGAGCCTGAAGGCAAGACTTAAGGCTGAGCGATAGCCTTTTACTGCCGAGACTGAAAGGCGCATTTCTTCCCGCAAATACACGAGAAACTCCGCTATTGCTGGAATAGTGGCATCGAGTGGAGAGATACCCCCTTCCACGACACAAACCACAGAAGACTCTCTACTTTGCCTGGTAGACCCCTGCGGATGACTTTCGCAGGTGTCGAGACATCTTTTCCGCAACTTGTTGTGAAAAGCCTCTCTCTGTGAGGAGACACTGGATAGTCTCCAGGCGTGAAGTCGTAGCGATGCTACGGCTTTGTGGAAGATGTTGGCATGTGATTGTCTGAGTAGCTCGTGTTGTGGAGGGAGTTCTCTCGGAAGTTCCGTTAGGAGTTGCAGAAGGTCCGGAAACCATTCCGCATGATGCCCTAGCGGAGCTATTAGGGTCATCGAGATTGACCGATATTCTGGTCTTGTTGAGTACCCTCCTCATCAGACAGAATGGGAGAAAGGCGTAAACGTCGATGTTGTCCCACCGTTGTTGAAAGGCATCTTGCCAGAGTGCCTTGGGGTCCGGGACTGGGGAGCAGTACAGCGGGTGCTTGAAATTCAAGGCTGTCACGAACAGATCTACCGTTGGGGAACCCCACAAAGTCAGGACTTTGTTGGCTACTAGACAATCCAAAGACCACTCGGTACTCACTATCTGAGATGCCCTGCTCAGACTGTCGGCGAGCACATTCCTCTTGCCTGGAGTGAAGCGAGCTGATAGTGGAATCGAGTGGACTTCGGTCCATCTCAGTATCTTTACTGCAAGATGGAATAGCTGCTGTGAAAAGGTACCTCCATGCTTGTTGATGTAAGCCACTACCATGGTGTTGTCGCTCATCACCACCACGAAGTGACCCGCCAGGTACTGTTGGAACTGCTGAAGTGCCAGGTACACGGCCTTCATTTCTAGCAGGTTTATGTGGAGGTACTTTTCTAATTCTGACCATAGGCCTGAGGTCCTGTGGTTGAGAACGTGGGCCCCCCACCCTTTTTTTTGAGGCGTCCGAAAACAGCATCAAATCTGGGGGAGGACGAGAAGATCCACTCCCTTTCGTAGGTTTTCCTCTGTCAACCACCACTGAAGATCCGTCCGTTCTGCAGGACCCATTGGGACCAAGATGTCCGTGGAATCTTGTCCTTGATTCCACCGGGACTTGAGTCGCCATTGCAGGGATCTCATCCTGAGGCGACCATTTGGAACTAGACGGGCCAGAGAAGAAAGGTGACCGAGGAGATGTAACCATGATTGGGCTGGTAGTTCTTCTCGTCTGAGGAAAGGAACTGCGACCCTCCTCAGCCTTGCTATCATGTCGTCTGATGGGAAGGCTTTGTGGAGATTGGTGTCCAAGATCATGCCTAGATTTACCAGTCATTGAGTTGGAAGCAGGGAAGACTTCTCGAGATTTACCATGATCCCTAGATCTTGGCAAAGTCCCAGAAGCTTGTCTCGGTGTCGAAGAAGGGTCGACTCCGAGTCTGCCAGGATCAGCCAGTCGTCCAGATAGCGGAGGAGACGGATGCCGATCCTGTGTGCCCACGAAGATATCAGTGTGAACACCCTAGTGAATACCTGAGGTGCTGTGGAGAGACCAAAACACAGCACCTTGAACTGGTAGATCTTGTTGTCTAGGCTGAATCTTAAGTACTTCCTTGAAGACGGATGGACTGGGATCTGGAAGTACGCGTCCTTCAGGTCCAGTGTACACATGAAGTCTTATGGTCTCACCGCAAGTCTGACCGTGTCCGCCGTCTCCATGCTGAACGGGGTTTGTTTGACAAACCTGTTCAGGGCTGAGAGGTCGATGACTGGTCTCCAGCCTCCGAACGCCTTCTTTACAAGAAAGAGTTGACTGAAGAAGCCTGGGGAATCGTCGACGACCTCCTGGAGAGCGCCCTTCTTAACATGGTCTGGACTTCTGCCCGTAGGGCTTGGCCCCTTGCCGATCCCATGGCAAAGGAGCTCAACGACACTGGATCCGCTGTCAGGGGAGGTAGAGATGTTATGAACGGGACGCGATATCCCTGACTGATTACGGAAATCGTCCAGGAATCGGCCCCGAGTTGCTGCCACCTGTCTGCGCAACTTTGAAGGCATCCCCCCACTGGTGGACATGCAGGGGGACTGCCAATCCTAGCGTTTGCGGCCTCGGCCGCTGCCTCTAGGATTCTTTCCTCCCCTGGAGGACTTTTTGCCTTTCTTGTCTTTGACAGGAAAGGGCTTCGACACAGTTGCCTTCGCTGCCACAGCCGGTTTCGTTGTCTTGGACGGGCGAGGTTGTTGAGGTGCCGGAGGTTTATAGGGCTTTGATGTAAGAGCCCTATGAAGGAGGGAGTCCTGGTTGGACTTCCTCCATCTCTCGGCTGCCTGTTCCAAGTCTTTAGGCTCGAACAGGTTCTTCCCTAGAAGGGAAGGTTGGGACCTTCGCGTGGAACCTCTCTGCCACCGCATCACGACGTTTCAGGATTGAGTTGGCCCACAAGTTCGAGACTTGGTGGGCCAGAAACTCAATGGTGCGGGTGCCCGAGAGGAGGAAGGACTCCAGGGCCTCCCTGGTGCTCTCCTTAGACAAATCTTTGAATCGCAACAGGATGCCAAGAGATCCCAGCCAGATGTCAAGCCACGAAGTAGCCTGCATGGCACACTTCGCAACTTTCTCCTGGCTTATGATCTCTGTCGCCGAGAAAGTCACTTGCCGGCTAGAGTGTCTCTCGAGAGACTCCCTTAGTAAGCTCTTCCACAGAGTGGTGCAGGGGAAGATCTAAACAAGCCTCCTCCGTGATCTCGAAGTACCTCCTCTGTTGGACGCGAGGAGGCGGGAGGAGTTTGTTGCCAGCCGTGGAACGGCTGGAAGAGGCGAGCTCGGAGAGCTGGCCCTCGACCTTATCCCTGGCACTCTTCACCCCTTGGGACCAGGGCAAAGCTGCACTGGCCTTAGCGGGTTTCTGAGTGCCAAAGACTCGGTCCAGGACCGTGTCCTTGCCCTCACGAGGAGGAATCTCAGGATCGGGAATCCTGTTGAGATGCTTCATCAGGGTCAGGACTTGCCAGAAGGCATGCTCTGACTCTTGTGGCTCCCCTCCTGGATAACTGGCAGCGAAGTCACCCATCCCCAAAGGCTCTTCTTGGGGGGACACGTGGACGTTCTCCGCGGGTCTGGTAGGTTCTGGACGGATCCTTGAGGATGACATGGGAACTGTCTTGGAATCCTTGGGTTCCCTCCTGGGAGGAATACAGGACTCCAACAATGACGTCTGAGGACTCTTCTCTGCTCCAACCTGGGATGATTCTCCAGCGCGAGGTGGGGTTTCTCCCATTGGTGCGATGGGAGAATGCCTCACCTTTCGTAAGACTCCCCTGAGGACGGAAAATGATATTTTAATTATAAAATAAATTTTTGAATATACTTACCCGGTGAATATATAATAGCTGACGCTCCGGCGCCTCGACAGAAAAACACAAAAACTCGCGAGCGATCGCTATGAAGGTTGCGTGTGTGCCCACCAGCGCCAACTATCGGCCAGATACCGCATATACATGTAAACAGCTCCAATTCTTCTCATCCCGCTGGGTCTCTATCGGGGAGGAAGGGGGGGCCTTTAATTTATATATTCACCGGGTAAGTATATTCAAAAATTTATTTTATAATTAAAATATTTTTAAATATTTAACTTAGCCAGTGAATATATAATAGCTGATTCACACCCATGGTGGTGGGTAGAGACCAGAAATAATTAAGTTTACAGCGTATATGCTTAGAGTTTTTGACAGTTATACCATAACAAAACCCAAATATATATAGGTACCTGGTAAGGAAGTTGACTTAGACGATTACTCTGCCTTGTTAGTCTGTCTTCCTCACGAAGCCCAGCGATCCTCTTAGGATGCTGAAAGACTCCCAGGAGCTGGAGTATCAAGGGCTGCAACCCATACAACAGGACCTCATCAAACCCCTAATCTGGGCGCTCTCAAGAAATGACATTTGACCACCCGCCAAATCAACCAGGATGCGAAAGGCTTCTTAGCCTTCCGTACAACCCAAAAACAAGATTAAAAACATTTCAAGAGACAGATTAAAAGGATATTGGAATTAAGGTAATGTAGTGGTAGAACCCTCACCCACTACTGCACTCGCTGCAACGAATGGACCCAGTGTGTAGCAGTCCTCGTAAAGAGTCTGGACATCTTTTAAGTAAAATGACGCGAATACCGACTTGCTTCTCCAAAAGGTCGCGTCCATAATACTTTGCAGAGATCTATTCGTGCATCTTAACCTTAAGCAAGCATCGGTCTTTTTCATTCAAGTGAGAATGAGCCTCTCGTATTAAAAATCTGATAAAATATGACAAAGCATTCTTTGACATAGGCAATGATGGTTTCTTAACCGAGCACCATAAGGCCTCAGATCCACCTCGTAAGGACTTAGTACGAGCTAAGTAGAACTTAAGAGCTCTAACTGGACACAGCACTCTTTCAAGTTCGTTGCCTACAATCTCTGACAGGCAAGGTATATCAAAGGACTTAGGCCAAGGACGAGAAGGCAGTTCATTTTTGGCCAGGAAACCAAGTTGAAGTGAACATGTGGCTTTTTCTGTAGAAAAGCCGATGTTCTTACTGAAGGCATGAATTTCACTGACCCTTTTAGCCGAAGCCAAGCACACTAGGAAAAGTGTCTTGAGGGTGAGATCCTTCAGGGAGGCTGAATGTAATGGCTCAAACCTGTCTGACATGAGGAACCTTAGGACCACGTCTAAGTTCCATCCAGGAGTTGCCAAACGACGTTCCTTAGAGGTCTCGAAAGACTTAAGGAGATCTTGGAGATCTTTATTGTTGGAAAGATCTAAGCCTCTATGACGAAAGACCGAAGCCAACATGCTCCTGTAGCCCTTAATCGTGGGAGCTGAGAGGGAGCGAACATTTCTCAGATGTAAAAGAAAATCTCCGATTTGGGCTACGAGGTACTGGAAGAGGACACAGATGCTGACTTGCACCAGTCTCGAAAGACTTCCCACTTCGACTGGTATACTCTGATGGTAGAAGCTCTCCTAGCTCTCGCAATCGCACTGGCTGCCTCCTTCGAAAAGCCTTGAGCTCTTGAGAGTCTCTCGATAGTCTGAAGGCAGTCAGACGAAGCGCGGGGAGGCTTTGATGAACATTCTTTACGTGGGGCTGACGTAAGAGATCTACCCTTAGAGGAAGACTTCTTGGAATGTCTACCAGCCATTGAAGTACCTCGGTGAACCACTCTCTCGCGGGCCAGAGGGGAGCAACCAACGTCAACCTTGTCCCTTCGTGAGAGGCGAACTTCTGCAGTACCTTGTTGACTATCTTGAATGGTGGGAATGCATATAAGTCCAGATGAGACCAATCCAGTAGAAACGCGTCTATGTGGATTGCTTCTGGATCTGGGACTGGTGAGCAATAGATTGGTAACCTTTTGGTCAACGAGGTGGCAAAGAGGTCTATGGTGGGTTGACCCCAAGTCGCCCAAAGACTCTTGCACACGTCCTTGTGGAGGGTCCATTCCGTGGGTATCACCTGACCCCTCCGACTGAGACAGTCTGCCAAGACGTTCAAGTCCCCCTGGATGAATCTCGTCAACAGGGAGATGCCTTGATTTCTTGACCATATGAGAAGGTACCTTGCGATCTCGTACAGCGTGAGGGAGTGTGTGCCTCCTTGCTTGGAGATGTACGCCAAAGCTGTGGTGTTGTCTGAGTTGACCTCGACCACTTTGTTTCGAAGAAAGCTTTCGAATTTCATCAAGGCCAAGTGGACTGCTAATAGCTCCTTGCCGTTGATGTGCATGCTCTTCTGACTTGAGGTCCACAGACCCGAGCATTCCCGACCGTCCAGGGTCGCACCCCAACCCAAATCCGACGCGTCTGAGAACAACACGTGGTTTGGGTTCTTGACTGCTAGGGATAGTCCCTCTCTCAGACTGATATTGCTGTCCCACCATTTCAGGCATGCCTTTACTGGTTCGGAGACTGGGATTGATACCGTCTCTAACATCTTGTCCTTGTTCCAGTGAGAGGCTAGATGGAACTGGAGAGGCCGAAGGTGTAGTCTCCCTAGCGAGACAAACTGCTCCAGGGATGAGAGAGTCCCTAAGAGACTCATCCAACTCCTGACTGAACAACGTTCTCTTTTCAGCATTAGTTGGATTTTGAGCAGGGCTTGTTCTATTCGGGTGGCAGACGGAAAAGCCCGAAAAACTGGACTGCGAATCTCCATCCCCAAATATAGAATAGTCTGGGATGGGATCAGTTGGGACTTTTCTAGATTGACCAAAAGTCCCAACTCCTTGGCCAGACCCAACGTCCAATGTAGATCCTGCAGACAGCGATGACTGGACGATGCTCTGAGAAGCCAGTCGTCCAAGCACAGGGAGGCTCGGATTCCCGATAGATGGAGGAATTTTGCCACATTCCTCATGAGCCTCGTAAACACGAGAGGAGCAGGACTGAGGCCAAAGCACAGGGCTCGAAACTGGTACACCACATTCCTGTAAACAAACCTCAGAAACGGTTGGGAATCCGGGTGTATAGGAATGTGGAAGTATGCATCCTGAAGGTCGAGAGAGACCATCCAGTCGCCTTCCATTAATGCTGTCAAGACAGCTTGGTAGACTTCATCGTGAAGTTTGTCTTGACAATGAACACATTGAGCGCACTTGCCTCTTACGTACTCCTGCAGTGAACGTGGCTGCCAGATCATTGGAGCCATCCCTGATAGTCTTGTTCTTGCAGAGAACGTGGCTGTCAGATTATTGGAGCCATCCCTGATAGCCTTGTTTATGCATGACATAATTGTACAGCAAAACTTCAAACGCTCGAAAAAACTCCTAACAGGAGATGGTCTAGCTCTGAAGCCGACCATAAAATCTTGGAGCGTCTCATGGCCAGGCGCCAGGGAGAGTCTATGAGGTTTGAGAAGTCTATCTGGGCAGAGGCAGGAACTCCCAAGCCGAGAACTTCTCCCGTGTCATACCAGACGCTCGCTCTATAAGCCAGTTTAAAAGGGAGGGAAAGCAAAGGCTGTCTCCCCCAAACTCCTCCTGGTGATCAACCAGTCGCCTAGCAAACGTAAAGCTCTCTTAGAAGAGCGAGAGAGCACTAGCTTAGAAAACAACGGCTTCGAAGTAGCTAGGCCTAGTGTAAACTCTGACGTTTAGGCGAACGAGGAGCAGCAGTTACAAAATGATCCGGACAAAGATCCTTAAAAATCAGCATGATTTATTTAAAGTCCATAGAGGGCTGAGCAGCTTTAGGCTCCTCTCCGTCTGACAGAGTCCACAAGGGAATATCAGTAGAAGGGGGATCAGCAACTTCCTCATCTGAAGGAACCTCGTCCGACAATTGCCGAGTCTCAAGCAAGGGAGAGACCTGCTGTGGTGGCAATGCTTGACAAGCAGAGTCCACACGCAAAGGAGCATCAGTAGCAGTCAAGGACGATACGTCATGTAACTGCTTAAAGGACTGACCAGCAACAACAACAGGTGCGGGAGGACGCTCGACGTCAACTCGAGACTGCCTTGACTGCCTAGACTGAGCAGTCAAAACAACTCTTGACTGCGGTGCTTGACGCTCAACGTCAAAACAAGTCAACTTCGCTGGTTGGCGAACGTCCTGAACGTCAACAAGAGCAAGCGGCAGCGGCTGAACGTCCACAAGCGGCTGAGAGTCAACACGGGACTGCATCGAGTGAGGCTCTACAAAACGTGATTGACGTGACTTTGTAACGTCAACGTCAACAGGACGAGCAAAGGCTCGTTTGGGCGGCTGACGGCCAGGATCTCGATCAGCTAAGCGGCGAGGATCATCGTGAACCTGCTCAGCAGAATAGTCCTCCATAAGAGAGGCAAGCTTATTCTGCATGTCTTGCAGTACAACCCATTTAGGATCAACGGGAATGGGTGCGGTAAGAGACGAGGGTAACGTCTGTGACTGCAAAACCTTGCCTACACTAAGACTCTCGGAGACTGTGTTACGCTTCTGTTTAGGCGTCGAGCAGTCTTCCGATGACTGCACAGGGTCAGAGCTGTGCCAATGGCTACAACCAGGATGCTGGACCTGTCCTGAAGGGACTGACTTTCGCTTTAAGGGTCTCGAAACCTTGCTCCACGGTTTCTTACGCGATAAGCCTTCGGATGACGAGGAGAAAACCGTCTCGCTCGTCTTATGGTAGGGGCAGTCTTGACGAGACACGCCTGAAACCATAGAGGGAACGTCTGTTCGTTGGTTAAAGCCTCTCGAACCCATAAGTCCTACGACATTACTTCTCCCTGGGGCATGGGAGCTTGCAAGAGGTCTCGGACTAGGCGAACGACAGGCACGAACAGACGAACCCTCTGTCGCAACACTGATAACACTTTGCGCAATCATCACTATCACTACGATTTTCTGTTTTTGCACTTACTTCACTGAAATCGAATTTTTCAATAATTTCACATTAGGCATGAATAAAACTGATTTCTACCTGAAGCACGCAATTCTACCCTACATCAAAAGGTTATAATTGCGAAATGAGTCGTATAATGTAAGCACATTAATACAAGCAAAAAACAGTAAACATATATATCGAATAAAACGGAAATATATAAAGATAAAAGGATCAGTGACTGGGGAGGAGACTAAACACTAGTTCATTCAAAACTACGTTTTCAATCTCTCACCGTACAGTGCCTTGGGACGAGAATAAAAACTAAAAACGTTTTATCCTTTCTCCCCGTACAGAGACTTGGGACGAGAATAAAGATCGGAACGTTCTCTCTTCCTCTCTCTCCCTCCGTCTCTCTCTCTCTCTCTCTTGATTTCACACCGAAGAGAAAAGCCCACTCACCTTTCGTCCATAAACAGGTTATTTGACCAAAGGAAAAAACTGAAAGGACTAAGAAATTGAAAATTAACAAGTTCCTTTAAATTAGTATTTAAAACATTTCAGTTTGAAAGAAGAATGAACAAAACGTCAGAATCGATTTACTCTTTCTGCAAAGTGAAACCGTGATTCTCTCTTTCTCTATCGTAACGATAGAGCGCAAACTGCGTAGCATAAATAAACCAAACGTTAGTTCATCTTTGAAACAGCACGAAGACTATTCAAAGAAAATCTTTCATAAAATATCTACTAAAAAATATTCATTTAATAAGTTTTAAATCATTTGCTCTGTAAGAGTTATTAACGATTGAAAGGGCTCAACGTTGTTTAACTTCGGTTTCCAAGTTAGGACCGCCTACTCTCGGATTAGGGGAGGAATAGGTAAGGCCGCATATAAACAAATCATTAAAATTTATCTTGATGTTTATTATAAATGGAAAGCTAATCGAAGAGGCCTAATAAAGGCGGGTGAGATATAAAATATGTAGAGGAAAATCTATAATTAACTTCCGTACTAATGGAAGGGTCGGCCATTTTGAAAAGTCAAAGAAAGTCCAAAAAACAACCCAAAGTCATCAACAATTAAATCTATCCAAAAAAGAGTTCAAGATTTAAGTTGAAGATAAAACACCTGCACTGCGAAAGCTCAAACCAAAAGGAAGTACTTCACCAAGACTGTTGAAAAACTCCAGGTTAACAGCGAGTAATGGTACGTCTTGTCGATCAGACCGACAGAGAAGAATTGAAGCTGTTTACATGTATATGCGGTATCTGGCCGATAGTTGGCGCTGGTGGGCACACCCGCAACCTTCATAGCGATCGCTCGCGAGTTTTTGTGTTTTTCTGTCGAGCCGCCGGAGCGTCAGCTATTATATATTCACCGGCTAAGTTAAATATTTAAAAATGCTCGTTCACGGGAGAGGGAGAAAACGTCTGGGGGGAGAGGGAGCCTTCCTCAAGATGTCCAAGGAGCCAGCTTGACCCTCGGAGAAGTTACCACAGTTTCTACTCCTCTCTTTCTCTTCAGTGGGGTCGGAGCCGCCATAGTTTTGAGACCCATCTCAGCAAAGGCAGGTTTGACAGCCTGCACGACAGCTCTGATGAGGGATCCAAACCATGGCTGCTTACTGACAGCAGCGCTGTCAGAGACTCCCTCTGAAGGGAAGGGGATCGGGCGATCCTTTGGAGTAGACACAACTGCTGGACCTGCCTGGAAGGAAAGGGAAGAAGAGGAAAGTTGGTCCCTGGACCCATCTGGTGATTTCCCTCCCTCCTGCGAGCGCGATGGTCTGTGCTTGCGGGGGGAGGGGGGGGCGGCGTGAGGATGGCCTGGCTGCTCTCGTTCCTGTAGGCGCGCGCAGTGGCTCACGCGGTGGCTCACGCGGTAGCTCACGTTGTGCCTCCCGATGAGAAAGGCACTGGGGATGGCGCTGGCGCTCGCGCGATAGTATCCTACTAGGATCGCGTTCGGGCGATCGGTCGCGCGTGCGCGCGAGGATGATGGTGCACAGGAGAGTGATGGCGCGTTGGCGAGCGATGGCGCGCAGGCGAGCGATGGCGGGCAGGCGAGCGATGGCGCGCAGGCGAGCGACGGCGCGCAGGCGAGCGATGGCACGCAGGCGAACGATGGCATGTAGGGCGTGTAGGCGAGCGACTGCGCACAGGTGAGGGTGCGTGCGGGAGCGTAGGAGATCTCAGAGATGGCGAGAAGGCGCGTTGGAGCGCTGGCGAGCGATGGACCGCGCGGGCACTCTGAAGATCGTTGGCGCGCAGTTGCGCAATCTGGAGAAGCAGGAAGCGCAGGCGGGAGTGCAAGCGTTTGCATGCGCGATGGAGATTGTTCGCAAGCACGTGGGTGCGCAGGATCTCAGCGACCTTTAGGCGAGCACCCACGCGCAGGGGTGTTACCCCTAGCGCATGGGCATGCAGGAGGGCGCACAGCAGGAACTGGTGTCTGTGCACGATGACGCGTAGGCGATGGCTGACGAGCTGGCGGGGTTCTATGGCGCATCGGCGAACGCTGAAGAGAAGGAGAAACTCGGTTCTTCCTTCTTGCGCCCAGATCCGGAGATCGTGGGCACGCAGGCGAACGATGGCGTACAGGCGAACGATGGCATGCAGGCGAACACTGGTGCGCAGGTGAAGAGCGCTGGCGAGCAGGAGACCGTGGGCGCGCGGGGCACGCATCAAGATAAGGGCGTGCAGTTGTATGCGGGCGAGGAGAAGATCGCAGGCGAACAGAAGAGCGCTGGCAAGCAGGAGCGCGCTGGCAAGCAGGAGCGCGCTGGCAAGCAGGAGCGCGCTGGCAAGCAGGAGCGCGCTAGCAAGCAGGAGAGCGATGGCGAGTAGTCTCAGCTGCAGAAGGTCTCTGGGGCGTTGTCTCCGAGGATGAAGTTCTGAGCAGAGACTTCACCGCAGGCGAGCGCTAGCGCGCAATTTCCGCACAAGCACGCAGGAGAACGGAGCGCAGGGGATACCTGGCGCTTAAGGGACTTGCTCACATTGTGAGAAAGCCCCTTTTGCCCCGAAGGCACCGGTGCCCGTTGGAAAACGGGATGCGTGGGCGCCCAAAGCGCGTCAGCAGCCAGGAACGGAGACGACAGGTCCGAAGGAGAACGATCAGCAGAGAGGTCCAAGGATGCAACTGCAATGGTCGGTGCACAGCGAGGAGGATCCTCTACGGGGGACTGCGACGGAGAAGAGCCGAAGAGGTGCCTCCTAACTCCCTTGTGAGGAGAAGGAAGGCCTCTACGGCGAAGAGGAGGGCGAGTCTTCCGATGGATACGTCCTCTGGGGGTGGCAGGCAGACCATCGTCAGTCCTCCGAAAAGGCGTCTCTGTCAGTGAACTCCCCCAAGGGGGAGAATCACCAGCAGGAGAGACCGTTGGACTTAGCTCCTCCCTCGAAGGATGTTCGGAGGGAGAAACTAAGCTTTCAGCTGCATCGGGAACCAAGGCAGGGGTTTGACCTAACTCGTCGGAGGCCCCTGCCACAACAACGTCGACGATAGACAAGAGGGTCAACCTCTGCTACCGCCGGCGACTGTTTGACAGCAGCCCCCAACTGGATTAAGTCAAACAGGACTTCCTTGGAGGGCGAGCCCTTAAGCCCCAAGGAAGCCCTTAAGCCCCAAGGAAGCCCAAAGCTGCAACAAATCATCATTAGCAACAGTGATAATAGATAAATCCTCCCCCGGGGGAGGAGGAGGAGCTGCCTCGCTATGGGAGGCAACTTCCTCTCCCGAACCCCGAGGTCGATCAACAAAAGAACCGCCTACCGCTACCACTCGACGGCCTCTCGGAAGAGACCACTCGAGCGGGAGCTTTGGAGTAGGTTCGGGCTACGTTAGAAGGCTACGGAAGAAGAGTCCTTGGAATTTTCTTTCTTCAAGGAAACCATTGAAGGAGAAAGATCCCTTTTGGACTTCTTCTTCCGGCGCCGGGAAAACCTCTCCCACTAGGAGGTAGACCACTCCCTACACACTTTGTCTCTATCACACTGTTGGCCCCTGCAGAACGGACATGAGGTGTGAGGGTCCGTTTCGACCACCGACATATAAGTACCACAAGGGCGGTCAGGTAATCCGGGGCACTTCCACATAATGGTAGAGGCCAACTTCCACGTACACACTGCAAAGAAAAAGCAAAAAAGATTAAGGCTGTCTATAAGCGAGGGTGGGAGCAGACACGTCTGTTCATCACCCGAGCCAAAAGCAAAGTGAGCTACTCACCGGTGTGTGAGGGGGGGGAGGGGTAGCTAGCTACCCCTTCCCTACCTCCTCGCTAACTAGCGAGGGAGCAGTAAACCCTCGTTAAAAATCTAATGGCTCGTCATTTCAGCTATGCCGAAAGTAATACCCTAATTAAATAGCGTGGTTTGTATTTCGGTTACGGAACAAATAAATATTTCCTATAAAAACTAAAAAAACTTTAACAAAACAATAAGAAGAAAAATTAGATAGAATAGTGTGCTCAAGCAAGAGAACTCTATCCCAAGAGATAGTGGAAGACCATGGTACAGAGGCTACGGCACTACCCAAGACTAGAGAACAATGGTTAGATTTTGGAGTGTCCTTCTCCTAGAAGAGCTGCTTACCATAGCTAAAGAGTCTCTTCTACCCTTATCAAGAGGAAAGTAGCAACTGAACAACAAATAGTTAACCACTTGGGTGAAGAAAAATTGTTTGGTAATCTCAGTGTTGTCAGGTGTATGAGGACAGAGGAGAATCTATAAAGAACAGGCCAGACTATTCAGTGTACGTGTAGGCAAAAGGAAAGTGAACCATAACCAGAAAGATGGATCCAATGTAGTATTGTCTTGGCAGCCAAAGGACCTCGTAACTCTCTATGGTAGTATCTTAACGGGTGGCTGGTGCCCTGGCCAACCCACTACCTAGTACAACTAAATATTTACCAGTGTACTTGTGGAACAGGAAGACCCAGCACTAATACTGTCACTCAAACTCTACGACTGAAATTAGAAAGACTTACCTCTTTGGCTATTGCAGATAACATCTTACCACGTCCAATTCCGCACTCACTGATTGGTGGATGTTCCTGCGAATTACTGGCTGGCATCATTTTCTCTAGGTCCTCAGTACATATACGATTGGATACAAGAGTTTCCATCTGCAAGGATAACAATCTTATAAGGAGAAATCTACAGATTTTTTCACAGCTCATTTAATCCCTCTGTATTACGTGTTTTTATACAAAAGCGTAATCAAATTACTAACCATGTTACACATTGAATAACATGAAGTAGTTCTAGTAAAATAGAATTAATTTTATAGAAACTTGCATTAATAAAACTTTGCTCAATAAGAAAGTAGTAAATGATGACTATCAAATATTTACACTGTATAGCAATATTCCTTCTATAATTTATTCATGCTAGACCACAGTAGAAAACTGTTACCTCTTGGCTGTTATTTCCATTATCATAATCAATAGTTCTGAATGACAAGCTAACAAACTACCATTTGACCTTTTTTGTGCCTATACCCAAGAGCTTTAGATTTGAGGGGTCCTCTCCTTTGCAAAATGACTTTACAAATGGGGAAAAAAGAAAAGAAACCGTGTCCAATTTAACATTTCCCTTCGACCTACAACTTGTTGCATACCACATTAAAATTTGTCATGCTTATTGATAAATGATTCTTATTTACATATGTTTTATCATAAAATATTATTAGTAAAGGTACACCACTGATAGGTCAATAACTTAGGTTCAACAGCCTTGCAGGGTTACGGGGGGGGGGGGATATTCTGTATCACATCTGTCTTCCTAAAATTACGTCATTACGTTTACTTCAACTTTCTAATTATACATACAGTATACTGCTGTCTTAACTATATTGGACTGATAGAAATTTTAATTATACAGCAAAACATATTCCTATTTGCATTAACATAAAGCTATTGTCGTAAATATCCAAAGGCAGAACTGTTTGTAGTGTAGTTCTACTAAGCCAAGATGGGAAGAGACGTGGAAATAAGCGATAAAGTATAGTTTTAAATTTTCATCAGGCTGTACATAAATCAACTTATTTGATATGAAGACCACAATATGAAACATAACCTATGCTAAATAAAATAAACCACAATGTATGAAAAATGAAATTTATTTAGCTTTCGAAGGGACCATCTCCTTTCCTCTTCAGAATATGAAGAGGAAGGGAGATGGTCCCTTCGAAAGCTAAAAAAATTTCATTTTTCATAAATTGTGGGTTATTTTATTTATCATAAATACACGGAACATTGTGTATTTTAATGTAACCTATGCTACTTATTTCCCATTACAAATTATAAGAGTAAAAATAATATAAGCTAAAGTAAGTGATTCCCACCTACAGATTCCAAGCTTCCTACCAAACCACAACAAGAGCTTTAAAACAAGGAGAAAAATACTGTAAAAAAACATTTATATCCACTGAAAAGTAACATCTAGGACAGCCTATAACAGGTATATATATAACCTTGAGCTATAATATCCCCAAAAACAATAGGACCTAAAGCTTCATTCAAATAACCCTTGGAAATGATTCATTTGGTACTACACTGAGCTACAGCTAGAGCTGCTTCCAAGAATATCACAAGCTCTTGTCTTTACTTTCTGAAATGGAAGAGGTGCTTCATCTAACTATGCATGGGCTAGAGTAAAAATACACTTAAAAAAACACAAGTCTTTCATGGGGAAACATAGGGAAATCTAACCCTACAGGATATATTAGGTTCAATAGTCACAGCAAATAAGAGAAAAGAACATTGCAGTAATAATTACAAAAACTAGAGCGTCACTGAAATTGCCGACTAAAATTCCTTTATATTTAAAAATTATGGAATCTAACCTCTTTCTGAGCACTTTTCTCCATTTCTTTTTCCTGTCTTCTCTTTGCTCTTTCCTCTTCAGTTAGAGACAGCTCTACTTTTAACTTCAACGGACTCTTGAGATTCAGCGCCGTGATCATTGCCAATGCATCCCTGCAATAAAAAAAAACATTACTGAATAAAAAGCCTTAAAATTACACTCCATATATCATCATCATCTCCTCCTACACCTATTGGCGGAAAGGGCCTCGGTTAGATTTTGCCAGTTGTCTCTATCTTGAACATTTAATTAAATACTTCCCCATTCATCGTCTCCTACTTTGCACTTCATAGTCCTCAGCCATGTAGGTCTGGGTCTTCCAACTCCTCTAATGACTTGTGGAGCCCAGCTGAACGTTTGGTGAGTGCAAACAGCATGCCATTTACAATGAATGAAAGACAGTAGCATTTAACGTTACAAAACTCCTATAACAATTAATGGTCTGACACTATAAATTGTCGTTATCCTAATACTAACTACTGTATGCTTCAACCCTAGTTGGTAAAGCAGGATGCTATAAGCTTAACTCAAGGGCTCCAAGAAAAAATTACATACAATAATAGTTGATATAGAACTCAGAGCTGCTAACTTTCAAAAATATGAGTTATACTCATTAAAAAAAATGTTAAAGAGGTTTACTTAGATTTTATATTTAATAATGAAACTACTAAATTCATAAAAATATTGTTTTTTATCATACTGAAAAGAAAATTGAAAATCACTAATATAGTATACATTATCTACAAAAGGAAACTTGAAATGACTATATAATCTGTTACTGGTAATACAGTACTTTAATGTATAGGTCCTTGACTTACAAAATTAATTGGTTCCAATAAAAGGTTTTTAAGTCAAATTTTGTTACATTTTGGCCTAGGGTAGCCTAACCTGAATCCCATGTCTAAGATTTCTAGCTACAAAAGTCCACAAATAGTCAGGTTTCATATGAAATAGATATGAGGTCATTAATAATATAGATTTGCTTAGTATATTACCCCTTTTACCCCCACTGGACGTACTGGTACATTTCACAAAACTCATCCCTTTACCCCCATGGACGTACTGGTACGTCCTTTCAAAAAACTGCTATTTACATTTTTTTTACATATTTATTTTTTAACTTTATGAGAAACTTCAGGCATTTTCCAAAAGAATGAGACCAAACTGACCTCTCCATGACAAAAATTAAAGCTGTTAGAGCAATTTAAAAAATATATATTGCAAAATGTGCTTGAAAAAAAAAAAAAAACGGCTGGGGGTTAAGGGTTGGAAAGTTCCAAATAGCCTGAGGGTAAAAGGGTTAAAGATATAATATTGTTTTATTACAGTATTTATTTACCTTTTCATTGTTATTTTCAGTTGGATTTGTTGGGTTGGATATCAAATTTTAGGCCTTAAGCCAAGCACTGGGGCATCAAAGACCATTCAGCGGTGTATAATGTAAATTAATTAACCATAACCATACTCTCACATTTGGTATTTTAACATCTACAACTAATCACACAACTTTCATACAATGATATCTAAAGGCAAAAAAAGGAGGGAATAAAAGGATTAACCCTTATGCCCCCAAGCTATTTGGAACTTTCCAACCCTTAACCCCCAGGGGTTTTCTTTTTCAAGCACATTTTGCAATATATTCTTTTTTAATTGCTCTAACAGCATTAATTTTCGTCATAGAGAGGTCAGGTTGGTCTCATTCTTTTGGAAAATGCCTGAAGTTTCTCAAAAAGTTATAAAAAATATGCAAAAAATTTAATTAGCCCTTTTTTTTGCAAGGACGTACGGGTACATCCATAGGGGTAAAGGGATGTGTTTTGTGAAACGTACCAGTACGTCCATTGGGGGTAAAAGGATTAACCATACCTGTACTCACACATTTGGTATCATTTTAACTTCTAAAGACAACCACAAAACTTTCATACAATAATATCTAAAGGCAAAATAAGGAGGGATTAAAAGGATTAAAAATAAAATTAATAAAATTATTTAAAGCTCATTATCTCAATGTTTTTAAGTTGAAGACCTTCTGTAATTAGAACAGAAAGTGCAGATTTTTTACAGGGACTGGGTTATAAAAGAACAGCCGAGAGTAATTAGAATGAGTTTAAACGATTTCCATCTTTTCTCATCATTTATTTATTTCCTAATTTCCTTTCCTCACTAGGCTATTTTTCCCTGTTGGAGCCGTTGGGCTTATAGCATCTTGCTTCCCCAACTAGGGTTGTAGCTTGGCTAATAATAATAATAATAACCTAAGACTAAAGCACGAAATTTACAACATCCATTGAATAATTCTGATAAAGAACCCTATGATAAATCAAAAGATAATCCAACTAACAGAATGCCGGCCCTCTTAAAGGAAAAGTTACGGATTAATGTCAAAATTTCTTCTTTTCATGCTGACAACAAATTTGTATCATATGAATAACCATCAGCTTTCCCTTTAATCATAGAATTGTTCTTCAGCTGCATCTACATCTATCTAATTTGCCGTTACACAGGAATACGTTGTGATCCTTGTCGTTTTAATGTAGAAAATATATGTGGATTTTGTGCTGGAGAAATAACATGATACCATAAGCGCTGTAGGAAAAACATAATACTATAGTGCTGTAGCAATTGTATAATACAGTACTATAAAGTGCTGTAAACCACCTGAAAAAGAAAAGAGCTAAAAAAAGAGAATATATCGAAGGAGGTTTAATTATTAAACCTCCTTGGAATATATCTAGGAGCCTGTAGTAACAATAATACAGTACTGTAAAGGAGGACATATCTGTTTTGACGTTGTTACTGTTTTTAGAATGATATATTGTTAATTTATTCTCATCACTTATTTATTTCCTTATTTCCTATCCTCACCGGGCTATTTTTCCCTGTTGGAGCCCTTGGGCTTATGGCATCTTGCTTTTCCAACTAGGGTTGTAGCTTGGCTAGTAATAATAATAATGACCTTAGAAAAGAATGTGGGGATAATGAACAAGAGGAAGGAAGGATTACCTATGCAGCCATGGGACAATTTTTTATGGTAAACATAAATACAGATTATCCAGTGTTACAGATTAAGCTCCATAGATTTTGTGGGTCTGCAACCTCCCTGTCTTTTAGAGAAAGGGATGAGCAGTTTGAGGGAGCACTGCATGAACTCCGCTTGTCCTAGCTTGAGTGAAGTGGGGGCTTGGACACCAAGCATAGGTATATACCACCAGTCTCTAAGAAATTGTTATGTTCTCTTTCTGCCGCACGTGAAATCTTTAAAACATGAATTCTACAACCCTGCTATACTTACTTCATGCTCTCCACTTTCACTATACCCCAGGTTTGATTTGAGGCTGCAAAGTCAAGCCGAGGTTTGCCGATGAAGACGTTGAGAACCTTCCCGTGAGCACTGAAGATTTTAAACAAGCTTTCCTGGAATAAATGCAAAAGTTTGTAAAACCAGGACAAGTATATGAATAACTGGGAACTATGTTTGTTTAATAAGTTCGTAAGCCCCAGAAGGATCTACTCAAAAAGAAAATCTTACTGTAATAAAATACATTATTCTGAGACTTGCCTCCAAGTCACATTACTTATATCTATAATTACTTATAAAAGTAAAAGAAGCAAATAAAACAAGACACAGATGGAGACATATGAGTGTTTCAGTCAAGAAACATGACAAGCGCCATTTGTAATATTGCAGAACTCGCGATTGAAAATAGACATTTTTCAATTGCGATTTCTGCAATATTAAAAATGTCACTTGTCATGTTTCTCGACTGAAACACTCATATATGGGCCAAAGCTTTTCTATTCAACTTTAAAGGCTCATATGTTTCTCAATGGTAAAGACTACATTCCATATGCTTTCATGAGACACAAAACAGAAAAACCTTGCAAAGCAAATCTTATACAACACTAAATCTTCCTCCATGTGAACTTACCTCCGACAAAGACACTGGAATATTCCTCACGTAAAGACCACGAGTCTCTCGTACGACCTCTTTGGTTCGAGCTCTAAAAAAAAGAAAAACTTTCAAAGTAGATTCAATTTCAAAGCATTCAATAAATTACTTATCCCATATACCACACATAAATTTCCTTGTCTTTGGAGAAAAAGTTACAAAAAATATGAATAAATCTTTGCTGATACATAAAATATAATTAATCTTTTTATCAAGTCCTCACTACTTTAGCTTCATTACCAGCAAAACTTAGATCTCTTATTTTTTCACTTATAATGAGTGTCTTATGGGTTTTCTTTAGTTTGATCATTAGCAGCTTTACTGGAAGGTTATAGGTTCAGTTCAAAGTAATGATAAGAGTTCCAAGTCCATAGTAAAATATAGAGTACATTTAAAGTGAAAACAGAAATTTGGATTTACAGGGGGCAAGTAGAAATCCAGCAGGACCCCAACATTGCACTAATAGGCAAAACTTGAAAGAGGTTGAACAGTAAGATAAAAAGAAAAGAATTCCCAATAGTAATGAAGAGGGAAGATAGGTAAAGTATAAAGACAAAATGTGAGAAAAGTTTGGGACTAAAGCGACACATAATACCCTAAAGAATCGTCAATAGTTTGAGGCACGAGGTGAACTAACGACTCATATCACCATTGCAGTAAACACCTCACAACTTTTGACACTTTAAAAAAGGTCAGAAAACAGTAAGCAAGAGGACATATGTCAGAATTAAAACCAAATTTCAATTTCATGTTCCATATTTTCCATCAACTGAATCAAACTGGATGAAATGACTTCATATGATAGAGGTAATAACTGGATATGCTCAGAAAACATCTAGAGAAATCAGTATTGTATACTAAAAGAAAAGCTTGCCATTTTGTTTGAGCTAAGCATAGATAATGCATTCATTTTTCACTGTGAATGTTTTTCAACTTATACTTTAAATGTCCTACCAGATTATTAATATTATTAATGTAAAAATTACTACTATATTTGTGTATTTTCATGTGTGTGTTTCATACAGATTCAGATAAGATGGTGTGACTGGGAAGGGAAAAATTCTAAATTTCCTATACTCGGTAAACTCTGGAATAGTTTTCTTCAAGATACATATTTTATACACCATTACGATTTAAGTCAGCATTATAAGGGGAAAAAATGCCATTTACATTGCAGAGCGTAAACTTACAAGTTGTTTGTTCGGCTAAAATTGGTGCCAAAGCTTGTTGAACTCTGCCGATCCAAGTAATCCTCTTTTCTTGGATCCCATCCTCCCAGTTCGTCCTCCCCGCCATCCTGCGGACTCTTCAGCGAACCCATTCTGTGTACGATAAAGAGTAAATTATTAGCTGCAATGCAGTATAGTACACAGAGTATACATAAAATACACCAAATATTTTGTAAAAATAAATTCATGAAGAAAAAATAAAACTTTAAAAGCAATTAGTATTTTCTTAACTAGAAACCTGAGTACTTCAATAGGGAATATGACTTCAACTTGGCTAGAACTCTGCTATTTAAATCTATGAAAAGTTGTTGCTAGTAACTGTTAGGGTGGGACGAAAGCCTCCGCCCCCCCCCCCACACATAATGATACAATTTGACCTTGACCTAGGGCACGCAAGGAGGGTGGGGTCGCGGCAAGAAAAGAAACTTACCAAAATCCGGTTTGTAGTTTAGTAAAATACAAATTTGTTTTTAGAACTAGTGATTTGTTCATATACTAATACAAATCCTCATTTAATAGACTTGCCCTTGGGGGTAGGAAGCCCCTAAAACCCAGTATGTCAAAGGTTAGGCAGATGGTCACAGAGGAACCTATATCCTTGAAGGATATGCTATCATATTGTAGGGCCAATATAAAGTAATGAGTTCTGCATACAAACCATTTTCCCCCTCCTTATCCTAGTCTAACGTAGAAAATGTTATCCTAGACATGATCGGCGACCGTTATCTTAGACGGGATCGGCGACCGTTATCTTAGAAAAGATCTGCAACCGTTATATTAGACGTAATCAGCGACCGTTATCTTAAGACGTGATCAGCGACCGTTATCTTAAGACGTGATCAGCGACTGTTATCTTAAACTGGATCAGCGACCGATATCTTAAACGGGATCAGCGATCGTTGTCTTAGACAGGATCAACGACTGTTGTCTTAGACAGGACCGGCGACCGTTGTCTTAAGACGAGATCAGCGATCGTTATCTTAGACAAGATCAGCAACGGCTATCTTAGACGAGATCAGCGACTTTTATCTTAGACGAGATCAGCGACTTTTATCTTAGACGAGATCAGCGACTTTTATCTTAGACGAGATCAGCGACCACTATCTTAGACAAGATCAGCGACCGATTTCTTACACAGGATCAGCAACCAATTTCTTAGACGAGATCAGAGGCCGCTATCGTAGACTGAGATCATCGACCGATTTCTTAACCCTGGATAGGTACGGTCCTCGGACACCCCTTTAAGGGTATACTCGGACGCGAACGACCCCGACGCCAAAAAAAATTCTTGAAAAATCAGTTTTTGCAGTAACCTCCTTTTTTCTTTTGCCAAAAAAAACTTCAATGAATGCTTAAAACAACTGTAAAGATAAATACTACTCATCTGCAGAAAAACTATTTATTATAAATATTTTAAAAAATTAAGTAGAAAAAATAAAAGACCTGACATAAAAATTCATAAAAAAAAAGTTTATACATATATACACAAATCCTTTTAGGAATTGATTCTTGAATGTTTAGGACACATCTTGATGTATTTTGGATGAAGTCAGACCCATGGAGGTGAAGATCTGAAATGAGAAAAAAAGGGTAACTTTTTTTGGCCAAAAAAATCTGTCCAAATTTCATGAATTTTTTTGGGTACCCAAATGAAATAGGAAGTGGCTAATTTTTTTAGGGAATAAACATATGTTATCCTAAAATAGAAATATGTAAAAAAATCTTCATTATTTTGTAAATTACATTTATATCAGGGGCCATATCTAAAGGTAATTTTTTGAGTACTTGGAAATTTCGTAAAAAAAATACATATATTTAATATATAATATGATATTTATGCAGGTAAAAATATACCAAAATATCACAAATTCTATAGGGAACAAGAATATATATAGATAGGGCAGCTTACGCTTCGGATATGTCCACAAAATGGCCGCCAACCACACTGACTCAGACTCCCTAATCTGCCACTTGAAATGTAGGAAGGGTATGTCATTTTCAAGGTGTTATTTACTAATCTAATTATTATTGGATATGCATAAAAATTGTATGGTGGGTTGCTGGATAATTGTCGATTATTTTACGACTATAAAATTAAAATTCTGACCCAAAAAATTTTTTTTGAAGGGAAATAAAATCGAAAAAAAAAAATGTAAAACAATATTTTAGCTAAAAAAATTTGATGATATTCAATCAAAAAAAAAGTAAACAAAATTTTCCGACAAATAAACATCTAGAGGAATCATTACTCTGTGATAGTTCCTTAGTACGTAGTAATTTTGAAAGAATTGGGAAAAAACGAAAAAATGGCAATCACCGGAAAATCGAACACATACCTATATATACGCCATATCTGGCTAAAAAAAAGATAGGCATGGGTAGCCAGATCATCTAGAAACACTTTCCAACACTATAAAAATATAAGTTTTGCGACACTACTTGCCAATTCCTTACGGTAACATGACTAAGCAAAAAAATGCAAAACAAATAAAAAGGGGCACTCGTGGAAAAATGGCCATTCTAATATACGGCATTTCAGAAAAAAAAAATTTCAGCCACGTGCTAGGCAAACCATCAAGGCATATTTTCTGACAAATAAACATATAAATGAAATATTACTCTGTGATAGTTCCTTAGTACGTAGTAATTTTGAAAGAAATGGGAAAAAACGAAAAAATGGCAATCACAGGAAAATCGAACACATACTTATATATACGCCATATCTGGCTAAAAAAAAAATAGGCATGGGTAGCCAGATCATCTAGAAACACTTTCCAACACTATAAAAATATAAGTTTTGCGACACTACTTGCCAATTCCTTACGGTAACATGACTAAGCAAAAAAATGCAAAACAAATAAAAAGGGGCACTCGCGGAAAAATGCCCAACATTCTAATATACGGCATCTCAGATAAAAAAAAAGACATGCACGTGTTAGCCCAACCATCAAGGCACACTTTCTAACACATAAACATGAAAAAAAAATCAATAATATACGGCAATTCCTTACTACGTAGTAAATTTTTACAAATATTGAAAAAAAACAGAAATTGGCAACCGCAGTTAAATACCCAATATACCAATAACTACGTCGTATCTGACAAAAACAAAATCACGCATGGGTAGCCAGATCATCTAGACACACTTTCCAACATTAAAAAAGCAAAAGTTTTACGACACTATTTCGCAATATCTTACGGAAAAATGACTTGGCAAAAAAATTTAAAAAAATTAAAAAGGGACACTCGCGGTAAAATGCCCGACATTCTAATATACGACATCTCAGATAAAAAAGAAGACATGCACGTGTTAGCCCAACCATCAAGGCACACTTTCTAACACATAAACATGAAAAAAAAATGAATAATATACGGCAATTCCTTACTACGTAGTAATTTTTACAAATATTGAAAAAAAAACAGAAATTGGTAACCGCAGTTAAATACCCAATATACCAATAACTACGTCGTATCTGACAAAAACAAAGTCATGCATGGGTAGCCAGATCATCTAGACACACTTTCCAACACTAAACAAGCAAAAGTTTTACGACACTATTTGGCAATATCTTACGGAAAAATGACTTGGCAAAAAAATGAAAAAAAATGAAAAAGGGGCACTCGCGGTAAAATGGTCCTCGTGGTGATGAACGACATTTTAACTAAAAAAAAAACATGCACATGGTAGCCAAACAATCCACCAAGACTTTCCACAACTGATAACCTATACAAGTTGCACCATTCTACGACAATTTCATAATACGTAATAACTTTGATAATTATGCAAACTACCTCAGAAGGGTAAACTCGGACGCGAACGACCCCGACGCGTCTCAGAAATCGGGGAAGGAGTACAGCTACAGCAATGCACATCTGGACACTACTAGAGCGTGTAGGGGAGACACCTCCTGCAGGTCGATCACCCACAAATTCAGTCACAGGGGTGAGTCACGTGAGAAAAACCTGTTTTTTTTTGACGCTCGGGGTCGCAAACGACCCACCGTACCTATCCAGGGTTAAATCAGCGGCCACTATCTTAGACGAGATCAGCGACTGCTATCTTAGACGAGATGCCCCTTACCCCAAAAGGAGGTAGGTACAATACACAACCTTCTAAGCAGCTACCACATGTCCCAAGACTACTGGGTACACTTTCACAGATAGTACCTCCGAAGGGCTTATGCGGTCACGAAGGGAACATCTGTGGCCGAGTCGTACTAGTAGTCTTGTATCAACTATAACAGATTCTCTATAAGATAATGGAGATTCTGGACAACTTCCATCCGTCCTTAGGGCATTAGTTTTCCTACTAGCAAATGACCATGCTTTTAGCGATGGTTCCCTCATGCGTCAGCTTCTGGATTCTCTATGACCTGGAACTAGAGACACCTTGTGAGTTGGAGAGTAAAAACTCTCCTACGACAATAAGAATATGCGCTTGAAACAATCATAAACAGCACGAAAATCAAGGTCCATAGTACGGACTTCCTGTCCACAATCAAGAGATTTCTGTACATTATTGACAATCTTAAAGTCGTATGTTCTAAACTCTTTGCAACAACCGAACTGTCAATTAAGGAAAAGGTGAATACCTTCAGCATAACTATTTAGACGTTTTGCCAAAAGACGTTCAATCAATCTGCAAACCAAAAGGGAAAGGAAAATATTGCATTTAAAAATCCAAATTTTGTCGCGCACAAGCAACAATTGTCGACTCGTTTTAAGTATAAACGTAAAGTTTCCTACTTTTCAGTTTCAGACATCATGCTATTACAAGAAGGTTCGTATTCATGTAGGGATAAACCCTCTTCTTTAGGGTTTCCTCCTGAAATACCCCATATTATATAGGAGTGAAAAAACACAAAATCCTGAGCTTTGCAAAACTAATAACGGTTAGACGACTAAAACACAGAAACATTAAATGCTATGATTCCCTAAGTTACATTGCCCTGTAATACACTACAATGAACCCATTAAATGGCATAATATATGGTTCATGTGTTCGGCAAGAAATTTTTATCATAGCACTATTTCAGGTTAAGTTTAGGTAACAAAGCATCATTGCATTATACTTGTCTTCCCATTTTGTTGTAATACTTTTTTATTTGCACCCCCCCAAAAAAACACACAAATTATGGAAGTTTTCCACCTTTATTAACATCTCCTTCTTCAAGGAGGTCCTGTATCTATTAAATTACTTAAATTACTCATCGCGTCATCACTGAACATGTGCAGAGTACAGCCCTTGTGTAAGATGAAAATTTCCAAGAGTTCAAAACTAAAAAAGTTTATTGATTATGAAATTTCACATATGTGATAAAGGGAAGCTTCTGATACACACATTTCCTAATAAACACACTGAGAAAACAGTAAAGAAAACATGGAAATAAGCCAATAACTTCAACGTAATGGAATGACATTGTCCCTACGAGAAACTTCTGGATTTGACTTTCAATGGAGAATAGCAAAACATTTCATGGGTCTTATCAACTGGTAGTTAGCCCACATTGAAAAGACAACGAGTGTATACAGAATACTTACTTTAAGTACCTTTAATAGCCAAAGAATAGCTTAATTCACACCACACAGAGAGAAAACAGAAATTTAAGAGATAATGTGTCGTCGTGGACAGAACCAGCCGTCAGGGAACGCCAAGGAATCTCAAGGAGGCACTCATCTTTACAAATAATTATATTAAACGAATTTTATTTATTTTCATCTAATTTTATACAATAAAAATGTTCATTAAAATTTTATATAGAAAATTATGATGTTTATATTAATATGATTAATGTGGTGTTTTATTAATCATATAAATGCTCATTTAGTATGAAGAAAACACCCCTTACTGATGTTTAACATAAATTATATTATACGAATTTTAACCGTTTTTAATCTAATTATATACAAAATATTTATTCATTAAAATTTTATACGGAAAATTATGATGTTTATATGAATATAATTAATGTGGTGTTTAATTAATCATATAAATGCTCATTTAGTATGAAGAGAACATTCCTTTCGAGTTTCACTGATGAATAATATAAATTATATTATACGAATTTTATCCATTTTTAATCTAATTATATAAAAAAGTTAATTAAAAATTTTATATATAAAATTATGATGTTTATATAAATGTAATTAGGGGGGCATTTATTTAATCACATAAATTATCATTTAGTATGAAGAGAACATCCCTCGGAATTTTCAATGATGTTTAATCATTATTTACAATAATGTTCTTCATTAATAACGAAAATACAAAACAAAAAAACAATATCTACAAATAAATAGATTTCATAATCACTAGGGTTTGTTCGTATAATATTAATGGTAAATTGCTCTCTCTCTCTCTCTCTCTCTCTCTCTCTCTCTCTCTCTCCTTGTGTATGCATGTGTATTATACATATACATATATATATATATATATATATATATATATATTGGCGTTAGTACTTTCGTCTTAATAGTGACATCAACGGACTCTTAATGTGAATGTATATACAGATATATCGTATATATACAGGGGAGTGGGATCCCTCAGCTGTCAGATAAAAGATGAATTTAAAGAAGTTCGTATCTACATCATCTCATAAAAAGGAGATGAAGATTTTCTTGATAACAAATGATAATTTATTTATGATAGTAAATCGTACAACAATTTGTTTCTTTACATCCTAACGTGAGTGATTGTAGAGAGATTGGAAAACAATATTTACTTCATTTCGTAGAAGGGGAGGAAGACTTGTGAATATAAATTAAAACATATTACTGAGGGTAATTCGTGCAAGATTGTATTCCATTTATATCCAATCGTGAATTATTGTAGATAAATTTCACTTACCAACCAACATTGGAAGAAGAAAAGTGAGGGAAGCTGTTGAAATGACGGTTGAAAACCAGGTACTATGATCCTACATCTAAATTCACAAATATTTACTGCGATGTGAATCCTTATCACCTTTTTCGTACTAGTTGTCAGTTAATGATTATATCTACCTCTGATAATTTGTTGATAAACAGCAGCTTATTTAACCTAAGGAAAGAATTTTGAAAAATTACAGTTTTGAAGAAAAAAAAAAAAGCTTACGTTTAGGCCTACAATGTAATAACAGACATGAATTACGTCAAATAATAAAATAAAAATATGACGAAATTAAAAACCTGGTATTTGTCATATCACTTGCTATCAGTTATCTTGAAATCTTAGACCAGAAGGAATGTTTTAACTTCTTTTTCCCTTAGTTTAAAGAACCTTTGCTTCAGGTTATGATATATGAAGATGTTGTAAAGGTTATTGTAGGTGAAAATACTTATATTTTAATGACGACGTTGTAGAGATTGTTGTAGAAAATAAGTAACTATCAACAATAAGTTTTTAATGGTGTCACACCAGAAAACAGCGGGGACTTCAGCTGATCTCTTGTCAATCTTTTAAATGACCAACAAAAACGTTAATGACATATAAACTAAACAAGAAAAAGGGAAAGAATCCTATTTTTTATATTGCTTATGAATCCAACTGTCTTGCAAGCAGGATAAACTTAGAAAGAAATCGAATAGAGAACAAACTTTTTAAAAAATAGTTTTGACGCACCAATAAGCATGTTCACAAAGCTACCTATCTATGCTATTCTATCTTATTTCTCTTCCTCTTGGTTTGTTAAAGATTTTATAGTTTATATAGAAAATATTCATTTTTAATATTACTCATCTTAAAATATTTTATTTTCATTTTTTTCCTTTCCTCACTGGGCCTATTTTCCCTGTTGGAGCCCCTGGGCTTTTAGCATCCTGCTTTTCTAACTAGGGTTGTAGCTTAGCAAGTAATAGTAATAGTCATAGTTCTTGAGAGAGAGAGAGAGAGAGAGAGAGAGAGAGAGAGAGAGAGAGAGAGAGAGAGAGTATATATACTAGAAGCATTCCGAGTTTTTCCTTAACGTAGTAACATCAACGACTTTACCCTCTCGTGATATCTCTAGTTATATTTATATTGTGTTTTGTGGGACTAAACCTTCATTTATTGTTATATATAATAAATTTATTTTTAGTTTACACCATTCATAACACAGTGCTAGATCATTCAAATAAACTTTTCTTTTATTTATCAAGTCCTTGTGCTATCCAGAATGGTAAAAATTTTATCAAATTGTGGAATGATCTGCCTTTTCAAACATTTGAATCAGTGGCGCAAAATTTGGTAGAAACTGTTGATATGAGTTTTATTCTATAATTTATTCTTGAACTATTTATCATACATTATAGCTATTCATAAATTATTATATCCTTTGTTATTCCCTTTTTGTAGTTTGCTCTTTATTTATCTTTTTTTCTTTCTTCACTGACATTTTTTATTCATTTGTTCCACTGGCCTTGTAGCATTCTGCTTTTTAGGACAGGGTTACAACAACAACAACAACAACAATAATAATAATAATAATAATAATAATAATAATAATAATAATAATAATAATAATAATAATAATAATAATAATAATAACTAGAAAAGTACCCTGGGAGTGCAGACCTCCACCACGGCAGCATATTTCTAGAAACCAGCTTGCCTTTCCCAGAATCAATTTAAACCGTAGGCATATTTGAAGGCTATGTGGCAACCATGTCGAACTTGGGGTTAAGGTTAGGGTTAATTCGGTTGACCTTTAGCTCGACCTTGACCTTTGACCTAACACTTTAAAAAATGAGTAACTTCCACGTCTCAACATAACAATTAATCCCTGAAAGTTTCACTTCTCTCTGAGTAAAATTGTGGCAAATATAATAAAAAGATAAATATACTTTCCTCTTGTTAAGGGTAGAAGAGACTCTCTAGCTATGGTAAGCAGCTCTTCTAGGAGAAGGACATTCCAAAATTAAACCATTGTTCTCTAGTCTTAGGTAGTGTCATAGCCTCTGTACCATGGTCTTCCATTGTCTTGGGTTAGAGTTTTCTTTCTTGAGGGTACACTCGAGAACACTATTCTAGCTTGTTTCTCTTCTTGTTATTTTGGAGTCTTTATTTTCTTGTTATTTTCAAGTTATTATAGTTTATATATGAAAGATTTATTTAAATGTTATTATTGTTCTTAAACTTCTCTTGTAATTTTTCCTCATTTCCTCTCCTCACTGAGCTATTTTCCCTGTTGGAGTCCTTGGGCTTATAGCATCCCACTTTTCCAGCTAGGGTTGGGGCTTAGCAAGTAGTTATGATAATAATAATAATAATAATAATAATAATAATAATAATAATAATAATAATAATAATAATAATAATAATAATAATAATAATAATAATACAGTATATTAAGGGAGTCAAGAGTTATAGGCCTAGAAACCTTATAAAAGTAACCGTCGAATTATGATATATAGGAATATTTAATAAGATTTCCAACAAGTGTAAAAGATATACAGAAAACAGAAATTTGAGATGTTGGTGTCTACACAAGGAAAAGCCTTTTTTAAAGGTTGTTTTCCTAGGCCTATCACATAAAGAAACTTTAGGCACTACATGATTTGTTTGTTATGTACATTCTTATGCATTTAGAGTATCGTCAAAACCACAATATCGAAACACTTTCAGAGAAAAGAAAGTTTTATTAATATCTTTAGTCTTTTGGATGTATAGTGGGGGCTTATTACATAGTCTTAGCCCACACATTCTAAACCTCTAGAACCTACAGTAGAAGCACATATTGCCTCTAATAACTTGAAACTTTATATATGAAAGATTTATTTTAATGCTAGGCCTACTGTGCTTAAAATGTTTTATTTTATATGTTCATTACTTCTCTTGTAATTTATTTCCTTTCTTCAGAGGCGCCATTGGCTTATGGAATCCTGCTTTTCCAAATATGATTGTACGTTAGCTAGTAATAATTATCACTATTTTCTTGTCGACATGTTCGTTTTCTCCACGATGTTTAACAATTCTCTTATAAATTTTGGACGTCCGGTTCTGATAACTTAATGAGTCATTGTACATATCTTAAACTTTATTCTAGTTTTAAATAAATGGAATATTTCTAAGGGTAAAATTGTCTTGTCCACATCAAAATGAAATTTATTATCAAGGAGGTAAGTGGCCATTGCCTGTGGCATCTAATAAACCAAATAAGCGAAATAATGTATTGTATTCTATGTAAAGGATCTATCTAAAACATTTTACACGACAAATATATGTTATATTAAAAACAACATACAATTGGTTGGTGATGTATCATTTAACATGATTGTTACAGTTTATCAAATACAACACAAGGAATACATTGTATTTTATGCAAATGACCTGTTTAAAACATCTTGCAAGACAAAATAGATGTGATATTATAAAATATTATCATCAGGATAAGTATACGATTAGTTTATCATAGATAATGATAAAAATTGTCTAATTTATCAAACAAGAAACAGTAAATTACGAAGTAGAAGACGTCGAAGAGGAATTGTATTTTATGCAAATGACCTGTTTAAAACTTCTTGCAAGACAAATTA
Source organism: Palaemon carinicauda (assembly GCF_036898095.1). NCBI lineage: Eukaryota > Metazoa > Arthropoda > Malacostraca > Decapoda > Palaemonidae > Palaemon > Palaemon carinicauda. Next base: position 171,644,058 of record NC_090731.1, on the reverse strand, counting down.
GACGTGATATTATAATAATATAATTATAATAATAAATATACGATTAGTATGCGATAGATAATTATAAAAAATGTCTAATTCATCAAACACGATACAGTAAATTACGAAGAATAAGACGTCGAAGAGGAATTATATTTTATGTAAATGACCTGTTTAAAGCATCTTGGAAGACAAAACAGATGTAATATTATAAAAAAATATCACTATCATTAAAATATACAATTAATTTGTGATAAATAATTATAAAAACCGTCTAATTTATCAAACACGAAATAGTAAATTACGAAGAAGACGCCGACTAAGAAGAAGACAAAGGACAAAACAGATGCGATATTATTAAACAGTATCATTATCAGGATAAATATACGATTATTATGCGATAAATAATTATAAAAACCGTCTAATCTATCAAACACGAAGCAGTAAATTACGGAGAAGACGACGTCGAAGAGAAATTATATTTTATGCAAATGACCTGTTTAAAACATCTTGCAAGACAAAATAGACGTGATATTATAAAATAATATCACCATAATTAAAATATACGATTAATTTGTGATAAATAACTATAAAAACTATCTAATTTATCAAACACGAAACGGTAAATTACGAAGAAGAAGAAGAAGAACGCGATGTCCCCCGAAATTCAGCCATTCTGTGCGAAGCTGACCATTAATATTTCACACATCTTCTCCTCTCGTCCGTTGGTTATTAAACCCTGAAATGGTAAAATTCTTCTGTGACGGTTAAAATGGAGCAGACGAATTTCGTAGAGGTGCAGGAGGAAGTTATAACTCCGGTAAGTTAAGGAGATAAAGGAGATAAATGAGTCTTTGGTGAGGTACAGTTCGAGGTTGAATTTTTGGGGATTTTTCTGATGGGCGCGCCCCCTCATTCATGAATTCAGCTTGAATTAAAATAATGGATATATTGAAGTATTAAAATTTACTATTTAAGGTTAGGAGACCCTAGAAGGGCTACCGTATTAATGCAGATATGATTTACAGTCCCCAGAGGACCCTCCGTAAACTTCCCCAGTGGGTCCTTCGTAGGGTCCTCGTAGCGACGTAGGACCCTCCATATTACTATAGATATGACTCACAGACCCTAGAGGGCTCTCTATATTAATACAGATATGATTTACAGTCCCCAGATGACCCACCGTAAACTTCCCCAGTGGGTCCTTCGTAGGACAAAGCCAATATTACTCGCAGCAATCGTAGCGACGTAGGACCCTCCATATTACTATAGATATGACTCACAGACCCTAAAGGATCCACTGTATTAATGCAGATATGATTTACAGTCCGCAGAGGACCCTCCGTAAACTTCCCAAGTGGGTCCTTCGTAGGTCAATGGAAATGTTACTCGCAGCCCTCGTAGGGACGTAGGACCCTCTATATTACTATAGATATGACTCACAGACCCTAGAGATGATTTACAGTCCCCAGAGGGCCCTCCGTAAATTTCCCAAGTGGGTCCTTCTAGGACAATGGAAATATTACTCGCAGCCCTCGTAGCGACGTAGGACCCTCCATATTAATATAGATAAGACTCACAGGTCCTAGAGGGCCCTCTGTATTAATGCAGATATGATTTACAGTCCCCAGAGGGCCCACCGTAAACTTCCCCAGTGGGTCCTTCGTAGGACAAAGCCAATATTACTCGTAGCCCTCGTAGCAACGTAGGACCCTACATATTACTATAGATATGACTCACAGACCCTAGAGGGCCCTCTATATTAATACAGATATGAATTACTGTCCCCACAGGGCCCTCCATAAACTTCCCCAGTGGGTCCTTCGTAGGACAATGCAAATATTACTCGCAGCTCTCGTAGGACTCTCCATAATAATATAGATAACTCACAAACCCAAGAGGGCCCTCTGAAATAATACAGATATGAATTACAGTCCACAGAGGGCCCACCTTAATAATACAGATATGCCTCATTATTAAGGAAAATACTTTGGGCAATGTTACGTCAGGTTAGCCTACTAGATTTTACGGCCCGGTGTTCGTTTTACAGATGGCTGAGTTATTTTAGCTTAATCAAAGACAAAGTGTTGTGAATTATCCATAGGTTAAGAAGGATGAAGTGGTTTTAGGTGGGGGTCTATGTCCCATGGTAGGTAGGGATACAGTTCCTACGGTAGGTTAGGTGGTGCTCTTGTGTTTGTGCGGTAAAATTATAGTTACGGACGGGACATTTCGATGTTTGTTTTACCATTTTGCCAGTATATTTTCCCCACCCTAAACTCCTAATGTATAGAGATATAAAAGGTTTGTTTGACCATTATCTACCTATTTACCATTTTCCCAACCCAAAACCCCATGTTCCTATGGGGGTCCCCCATTATCGATGGATATCGTTACAGATATATTTCCCTAAGTATTTATTTGCTGTGAAAACAAGTGTAATTTTTTAAGAAAGTGGGCATGTTTCTATTAGAAAAAACTGCTTTTTAGTAGAAAAGCTTGTCCCGTCCATAGCTATACTAAAACCGTATGTTCCCCCTTTTAAAATGCAAGTTTTCAATATTAAACTTACCCGATAATCATGTAGCTGTCAACTCCGTTGCCCGACAGAATTCTACGGGAGGGATACGCCAGCTATCACTATACTAGAAGGGGGTGTACTCACCAGCGCCACCTGTGGCCAGGTACTGCAGTACTTCTTGTTGACACCACCTCAATTTTTCCTCTGTCGTGCTTCCGGCAAGACGTTCTGGGATACGCTTATAATTTTGGAGTATTGTTCACGGCTTTTGGTGAAGTATTTCTCTAAGATTTCGGCTTTCGCTATACTGGAAACTTCTCTATTAGCTTAGATAGCTTTTATTTGGTTTTGATTAATGGTTAACGATCTTTTTGCTTGATTTGGAATCCCCCTTGACTAGCTCTTTGATTCAAGATGTCTGACCTTTCACAAGCCCCACCCCATAGACGATGTAGGTCTTGTAATAGGCGTATTCCGAAGGCCTCGGTTGATCCTCACACCGCTTGTTCTGACTGTAGGGAAAGACCCTGTCAGTTGGAAGATCGATGTGAGGAATGCGCCGGACTTTCGGAACTTGAATTTGTTCGTTTCCTTAAATATTCAACCAAGTTAGAGAGAGAGAGAGTTAGGAGGAGTTCTTCTCGCTCTTCGCTTTTTTCCTCACCTCATGATCCTCAACCTTTTCCTCCCCCTGTAGTGGCTACCCCCGAACCTACTATTTGTGCTCAACCTGATATGTCCGATGTTTTGCGTGCCATTCAGGCTTTAGGTGACAAAGTGGAATCGGTGGTTAGTGACCATAAGTCTCTTATGGCAGAAGTCAAAGAACTTAAGGTCAAAAGTGCAGTGGGAGGTGATAGTGCCAGTGCTGTGCCAAGTGCTAGTGTCAGTGCGTTGCCAAGTGCTAGTGTCAGTGTCAGTGTTGTGCGTGAGGGTACTTCTGTGCGTGCCAGTCGTCCTCCCAGTCCGGGACCTCTTGCAAGCTCCCAAGCCCAGGGGAGAAGCAATGTCGAAGGGCAAAAGGGTTCGGCAGGCCTTGATCGGCGCACAGAAGTATCCTCGGTGGTTGCGGGCGTGTCTTACAGAGACCGTCACTCCCACCCGCAGACGATTGAGCCCGTCTTTTACTCGTCTGCAGAAGAAATGTCGGGGAGAAAACGCTGGACTCAGGTCTCAAGACCTCTCAAACGCAAAGTCCAGACCTCAAGAGTTCTACAACCTGGTTGCAGTCATTGGATTAGCTCTGACTCTCCGCAGTCATCAGGTGACTGCACACCTCCTAAGAGAGGTAAGGTGATGCCGCAACAGACCTCATCTTCTGTTAAGGTTTTGCCTCAGCAGACCTTAGCGTCTGTTGACCCCAAGATGACTTTGCTGCAGTCCATGCAGTCACAGCTTGCGGTCTTAATGCGTGAGTTTCAGGCTGAGAAGGTTACACCTCCTCCTGCGAGCGCTCCGCCTCACCGCAGTCCAGTCTGCCAGGCGTACGAAGTTGAGGTTCCTCAGGCTACCTTACCGCGTTCTGAGTTGCCAGTTACCAGCGGTGTGCAGCAACCTCCGCCTTCCTTAAGGCAACCTCAGCAATGGGAGCAGGAGTCTTATGCCTTACTTCCTCCGCTGCCTCTTGCGGTTAAACCAGCGAGGCAACAACCTCTTGAGGTACGACAACCTCTTCCATCCATGAGCCAGCCACCTCAGCACTCGCTGCAGCGACCTCAACCCTCCTCAAGGCGAGAGCCTCAACTCCTTAGGCTAGCACCTCAGGAACCTCAACTCGCGAGACAGGAACTGCGTTCTGCGCAGCCGCTACCTCAACTCTCGCAGCTCACACCTCAGGAACCTCAACTCGTTCCTCAGGAACCTGCTACTGCGCATCCGCAACCCTTACAGCAAGCGCAACTCTTGAGACAAGAAACTCATGCTAGGAGTCAGCCACCTCAACCCATGCGCCTACCTTCCTCTACTCTTCTTGACCAGTCTTTGCAGCCTGAACCTCAGGTTTTAACTCAGCAACAGAGACTTGAGGATGAAACCACAAGTGTTTATGCACCCGCTTGTTCAGATTCTGCTGTTCAGCATACCGCTGTTACATTACCTCTCACTTCGCTACACTCTGGTGATGAGGTTTCTGAGGAGGAAGCTGCGCACCTGGATCCCTCATCAGACGTGGAAGAACCCAAGTCTTCTCCTCTACCCATTGACTTTCGTAAGGTCCTGGCTCTTTTCAGAGAGGTATACCCGGACCATTTTGTTTCTGCTACCCCCCGCTCTCCTCCATCTGAGTTTTCGCTGGGCATGCAACCTGTTAAGTCAACTTATACTAAGCTCGTCTTTGCTAGGTCCTCTAAGAGAGCTTTAAGAATATTAGGGGAGTGGTTGCAGTCCAAACAGCAACTAGGGAAGACTTCCTTTATGTTCCCACCTACTAAGCTCACTTCTAAGGCGGGTGTATGGTATGCCACAGGAGAGGAACCAGGCTTGGGAGTCCCTGCCTCTGCCCAGGCTGACTTCTCAAGTTTGGTCGACTCTCCTCGTAGATCAGCAATGAGGCGCTCTAAGGTTTGCTGGACCTTTTCCGATTTAGACCACTTCTTAAAGGGTGTATTTCGTGCCTTTGAGATTTTCAATTTTCTAGACTGGTGCCTGGGGGCCTTGAGCAAGAAGACCTCCCCTGCGGACAAGGACTCAGCCATGCTTTTAATGTCCTGCATGGATAAAGCAATTCGGGATGGGTCTGGCGAGCTTGCATCAATGTTTGTTTCAGGAGTTCTTAAGAAAAGGGAGCAACTTTGCACCTTTCTTTCTTCCAGCATCACACCTTGTCAAAGGTCTCAACTCCTTTTTGCTCCGCTTTCTAAGTTCTTGTTCCCCGAAGAGCTTATCAAGGATTTGTCTGCGGCCATGATTCAGAAGGACACTCATGATCTTGTGGCCTCTTCAGCTCGTAAGGCTAAGGTTGCTCCCTCAGTTCCCAGGACTTACCGCACCCCAGTGGCTGATACTCCTGCTACAAGGTTTATTCCGCCCTTTCGTGGCAGAGCCCCCAGCCGAGGAAGCTCCCGTTCAGACTCTTCCAGGAGCAGGTCTAGGAAAGGTCCCAAGACTTCAAAAGGCAAACACTGACTCTCCTCCTCTCCAGACAGCAGTAGGAGCCAGACTCAAGACCTTCTGGCAAGCTTGGGAAAGAAGAGGTGCAGACGCCCAGTCTGTCAGGTGGCTCAGGGAGGGTTACAGGATACCATTCTGCCGCAAACCCCCTCTTACCACTTCTCCCATCAACCTCTCTCCCAACTACAAGGAAAAGGACAAGAGGCTAGCGTTACACCAGGAGGTGTCGCTCCTGTTACAGAAGAAGGCAGTGGTTATAGTCCGGGACCATCAATCCCCGGGCTTCTACAACCGTCTCTTTCTGGTGGCCAAGAAGACAGGAGGTTGGAGACCGGTGCTGGACGTCAGCGCGCTCAATGCTTATGTCACCAAGCAGACGTTCACTATGGAGACGACGAAGTCGGTCCTAGCAGCGGTCAGGCAGGAGGACTGGATGGTCTCGTTGGATCTGAAAGACGCTTACTTTCACGTTCCTATTCATCCAGACTCCCAACCTTTCCTGAGATTCGTTTTTGGAAAGGTTGTGTACCAATTCCAAGCCCTGTGTTTTGGCCTAAGCACAGCTCCTATGGTGTTTACGCATCTGATGAGGAATATTGCAAAATTCCTCCACTTATCGGACATCAGAGCCTCCCTTTATTTAGACGACTGGCTGTTGAGAGCCTCCACGAGTCGTCGCTGTCTGGAGAGTCTCAACTGGACTTTGGACTTGATCAAGGAACTGGGTCTGTTAGTCAACTTAGAAAAGTCCCAGCTCATTCCCTCCCAATCCATAGTTTACCTGGGAATGGAGATTCGGAGTCAGGATTTTCGGGCTTTTCCATCGGCCCCAAGGATAAGCCAAGCCCTAGATTGCATCCTGAGCATGCTGAAGAGGAACAGTTGCTCGGTGAGACAGTGGATGAGTCTCACAGGGACCCTGTCATCGTTAGCCCTGTTCGTCGAGTTAGGGAGACTCCACCTCCGCCCTCTCCAATTCCATCTAGCAGCTCATTGGGACAAGGATTTGACGCTCGAAGCAGTCTCTATCCCTGTCACCAAAGAGATGAAGACCACTCTCTTGTGGTGGAAGACCAACCTCCTTCTCAAGGAGGGCCTATCGTTAGCGATTCAGACCCCCAATCTTCATCTCTTCTCGGATGCATCAGACTCGGGCTGGGGCGCGACCTTGAACGGACAGGAATGCTCGGGAACGTGGAACAGGGAACAGGAAACGCTCCACATCAACTGCAAGGAGCTACTGGCAGTTCATATGGCCCTAATGAACTTCAAGTCCCTCCTGCTAGGCAAGGTGGTGGAGGTGAACTCCGACAACACCACAGCCTTGGCTTACATCTCCAAGCAGGGAGGGACCCATTCGAGGAACCTGTACGAGATAGCAAGGGACCTCCTCATTTGGTCAAGAAGTCTAAACCTCACTCTAGTAACGAGGTTCATTCAGGGCAACATGAACGTCTCAGCAGATCGCCTAAGCAGAAAAGATCAAGTCATCCCCACGGAATGGACCCTTCACAAGAGCGTGTGCAACAGACTTTGGACCTTGTGGGGTCAGCCTACGATAGATCTGTTTGCCACCTCCATGACCAAGAGGCTTCCTTTGTACTGTTCCCCAGTTCCAGACCCAGCAGCAGTTCATGTGGATGCTTTTCTGCTGAATTGGTCCCATCTCGACCTTTACGCATTCCCACCGTTCAAGATCATCAACAGAGTCATTCAGAAGTTCGTCTCGCACGAAGGGACACGGCTGACGCTGGTTGCTCCCCTTTGGCCTGCAAGAGAATGGTTCACAGAGGTACTACAATGGCTGGTCGACGTCCCCAGGACTCTCCCTCTAAGAGTGGACCTTCTACGTCAACCTCACGTAGACAAGGTGCACCCAAACCTCCACGCTCTTCGTCTGACTGCCTTCAGACTGTCGAAAGATTCGCTAGAGCTAGAGGCTTTTCGAAGGAGGCAGCCAGTGCGATTGCCAGAGCAAGGAGGGTATCCACTCGTAGAGTCTACCAATCCAAGTGGGAAGTCTTCCGAAGCTGGTGTAGAGCCAATGCAGTTTCCTCTACCAATACCTCTGTAACCCAAATAGCTGACTTCCTATTACATCTAAGGAATGAGAGATCCCTTTCGGCTCCTACGATTAAAGGGTACAGAAGTATGTTGGCTTCAGTTCTCCGCCACAGAGGTTTGGACCTTTCTTCCAACAAGGACCTTCAAGACATCCTTAAGTCTTTTGAGACTTCTAAAGAACGTCGTTTACCCACTCCAGGCTGGAATCTAGACGTAGTCTTAAGGTTCCTTATGTCTCCTAGGTTCGAACCTCTCCAGTCAGCTTCCTTCAAGGACCTTACCCTCAAGACTCTTTTCCTCGTCTGCCTTGCAACAGCTAAAAGAGTCAGTGAGGTTCATGCCTTCAGCAAGAACATTGGGTTCACATCCGAATCTGCAACATGTTCTTTACAGCTCGGATTTTTAGCTAAGAATGAACTTCCTTCACGTCCTTGGCCTAGATCGTTTGAAATTCCTAGCCTTTCCAACATGGTGGGTAACGAGCTAGAAAGAGTTCTTTGCCCTGTCAGAGCTCTGAAATATTATCTTAATAGGTCAAAACCTATACGAGGACATTCAGAAGCCTTATGGTGTGCAATCAAGAAACCTTCGATGCCCATGTCCAAAAACGGAGTTTCGTATTATATAAGGCTTCTGATTAGAGAAGCCCATTCTCACATGAAGGATGAAGACCTTGCTTTGCTGAAGGTAAGGACCCACGAAGTGAGAGCCGTAGCCACTTCGATGGCCTTTAATAAGAACCGTTCTCTGCAGAGCATTATGGATGCAACTTATTGGAGGAGCAAGTCAGTGTTTGCATCATTTTATCTTAAAGATGTCCAGTCTCTTTACGAGAACTGCTACACCCTGGGACCATTCGTAGCAGCGAGTGCAGTAGTAGGTGAGGGCTCAGCCACTACATTCCCTTAATCCCATAACCTTTTTTAACCTTTCTCTTGAATGCTTTTATTGTTGTTTTTTTTGGGTTGTTACGGTAGGCTAAGAAGCCTTCCGCATCCTTTTTTGATTTGGCGGGTGGTCAATTCATTCTTGAGAAGCGCCTGGGTTAGAGGTTGTGTAGAGGTCCTTTAGTATGGGTTGCAGCCCTGTATACTTTAGCACCTTAGAGTTGATTCAGCCTCCTAAGAGGAACGCTGCGCTCAGTAAGGAAGACGAACTTAATAAAGGCAGAGTAACGGTTCAAGTCGACTTCCTTACCAGGTACTTATTATTTCATTGTTATTCTGAAATAACTGATTATATGAAATACGGGATACTTAGCTATCCTTTAGTCATGTACACTGGTTTTCACCCACCCCCCTGGGTGTGAATCAGCTACATGATTATCGGGTAAGTTTAATATTGAAAAATGTTATTTTCATTAGTAAAATAAATTTTTGAATATACTTACCCGATAATCATGATTTAATTGACCCACCCTTCCTCCCCATAGAGAACCAGTGGACCGAGGAAAAATTGAGGTGGTGTCAACAAGAAGTACTGCAATACCTGGCCACAGGTGGCGCTGGTGAGTACACCCCCTTCTAGTATAGTGATAGCTGGCGTATCCCTCCCGTAGAATTCTGTCGGGCAACGGAGTTGACAGCTACATGATTATCGGGTAAGTATATTCAAAAATTTATTTTACTAATGAAAATAACATTTTTCGGTCAAAACTTTTGGAATCTTAAAATGTCTGTATGGTGAAAAATACAGATTTCTCCTTATTATTTTTATTAAACTGTTCAAAGTACCCATAGATACATCAGGAACTTATTAGGAATTTTGTGCTAAAGTAAATATTTGGTAAATACTTACCCGAAAAGCCTAAGTAGATTAGCTCAGAAATGAAAGTCTATTAAGTAGTAACGATAAAAACCTTGGCCTCCTTAGGGCCACGGTATCCTAACTACAGTGATAGGCTGTCTATTGTAGTGTGAGTTTTATCCCCATTTATAGGTTGAAAATACAATTCTCCTCCTACAGAGGTAGAAGTTAGGCTAGTCAGTCATTTTGTCTGTTGCCTCCATGAGGTGTGGTTTGATGAGCCAATTATCTAAAATTCTAGGGAATTGTAAGGATTACTAAGGAACTGAGAGGTTCCTGTTTAGATATTATTGTTTGAACCATATAACAGATTAGTTGTGATCGAGGAAAACCTTATGGCAACATTTACAGATGTCAAGGCATCCAATGTAGTAGAATTAGATACTTGTCTAGTAAATGTAGAGACTTTATTTTAAAGGACGAAAGGTTTGTAAACGTTTAGGAAGAAATAAATTTTGTATTTTTTCTAGTTATACAATCTGGAATCCTTCATTAAAGGTTAAAGGTGTCTGGTTTCAGTTCCAGTTCCATCAGAATAGATGCTCACCAGAACATCAGCCGGGCAAGCCCAATCCCCCACTGTGGTGCCCTACCACAGCAGTAGCCTCCCCAGTAAACAGCTTAAACTCACGGCCCTGCGCGGGGATCGATCTCTTGCCACGCGAATGCGAGGCAAACACGTTACCACTGTACTAGCCATCTCAATCCCTCTCAGTCATATAGGATAAAAGTGGCTATTCTGTGACAGGAAGGTGGGCGGGGACTTCAGACCCGTGCCACCTGTTGTTACTCAACATTAATACCTCACCCTACATCGTTAATCGGTTCGAGAGTCCCGAAGTAAGGCAATTTTAGATGTAGGTCAGATATTTGTGTTATACATTAGAGTGATTTATGTTTCCTATACTGCTCAGTACACGTACTGAACATGAAAAAGTACTTCTAACTTATCATTCTATAAAAACCATATTCTGTACTGTACATACAGTACAGTAAAAAGTTTTTATGTGAAATAGAGTACTGTATATTATAGCACTTTATCATTATTTTGTGATGTAGAAACCTATGCAAGGTCGAACTGATGTTTGTCGAACCGATGTAAAGAGGGTTATTATTGTACTGTACCTTGTTGATGATTTAAATGCCATTCTAGTGCTGATGGAGACATATCCCCATTTTAAATGATTCAGGTTTGTATAGGTAGGAATAATACAAATTAATTAATTTTATAATTTGTTATACTTCAGTTTTATTTAACAAACTTGGCTAAACAAAATTATCCTCAATCAAAGAAAAACGGGACAAATAGAATTGCAGTTCTGCTTGTAAACTTTTATAAATATTTCACATTTAATAAACTTTGTTCCTATTTTTTCATCTTTGGAATGCCAACAGATATGTTCTCTTGCAGGTGTGAAAGATTTCAAATCTGGCTTTGAAATCGAGAGAAGACAAGAACTCATTTCACTGACACTAAAGTTATCTGTAATTCTCTTTACCTTACAGGACACAACCTACATGTGTGGTGCTTGTTATGTGTGGTTTCCTCACATAGAAGATTTCAACACTCATGACTGCCCTGGTGGTGAGGACAACCATGTCCAAGAGAAAAGTGATAAGCAGTCTTCTGTTACTTTACAAGATGATGGGGGTAAGTTTGTCCTTGCTATAGGCTGCATGTTTTTTCGGTGCAATTGTGACGAGCCGAGAGAAGGTTGTGACTCAAAGACAATATGGAAGCAACTGAGTAAATTTATTATAGAACACTCTCCTTTATATACAAAAGCTCAAAGCAACAAGAAATTTCATGTTAAAAAAACAGACACTGTTACAGAGGAGAAAAGCAGACATGTTCATTCTGGTTCTTTTTAGTGCGAGGGAAGAGAGAAGATACAAGCATAATACATACACAAAATGAACTATGTACGATCGTGTAACACACGGTTGGTACACTATTGTCATTTTTTTGTTATTTTCTGAATCCTGATTCTTTTTTTTTTACTTTGACGATTGAATTCAAAATATAAACCTACCTTTTATTGAAACCTTACTGCTTGTTAGGATAGACAAGAAGTTATTTATTAGTTGTTAAAATAAGTAAAATTGAAATTAAAAGATGGATGCGACCCTAACTACTAGGTTCTCATTATGCATTACTACCGATAGTGAGCCTATTTTGGGTTCATTGTAGGCACTACTAACCTTTTGCGGTGCTCGTTGTACTCACCGTCCTTATCTTTTGTTTAGTGTTAGATCTAACTACCAAGGACTGTGGATATATGTATATATAATGTATATATACATACATATAAAAACACACATGACTATCCTCCAGAGCTCCTTGTGTGAACTCTGTTGGCCAAATTAGTATGCATATCTAGTTCATATAATAGATTTAGTAATGTACTGTAATGAGAACTCATGGCGTGTGTGTGTATATATAAAACACTTTACAAATGAAGGAAGACTTCTTAACCATTTTCTGATCACTGACCAGTGATTCTGTATTTGTTATTATTTATGCAGGGATGAATATTGAAGAATTTCATAAGAGTACAGTGATAAGCTCATGTCTGTGGAATAAAATATCTATACAGAAGACATTGTACAGTAAATCTAAAATACTATATAATTGGTTTATTTCTCTAAGAAATACATGATGGCATATTTTGTAGGTATAAATTACTCGATGAAAACTATACGTATACTGATGATGCTTTTATTTCAGACGTGGAAAAGGCTGTGGCAAATATCTTGGGTGAAATGAAGTATTCCATTCCATCGAGAGCTGCTGGTGATATGCAGGACAAGACGTACGTCATCAATTGTGAAGTAGATCCAGATCAATATCAACCGATAGCAAATGCCGAAGAACAGCGGATGCACTATGACATGGAAACTGTCGTCGACGTGAAGTCCGACATGGAAAGCGTGGAAATTCCATCGTCGTGTCTTTTCCCATACGAAAACCCGGTGTACTTGAACCGTTTGATGAAGGACAACACCGTTGGGAAGAGAGTAAGGCACGATGCGCCTTACTCTCATCGGTTAGGTGAGAGATCTTGCATTGTGTACAATAAGGGATTTTATTGTTTTAGATGGTTTTGAAGGCAGTCATCATAATCATGCCTGGTTTGCTCTTACAGTTTTCCATTATTGTTATCACTCTTACTACTAGCTAAGCTACAACCCTAGTTGGAAAAGCAGGATGCTATAAGGTCAAAGGCTCCAACAGGGATTGATTGATTGATTGATTGAAAGTTTTCTGGCATCCTGACATCTAAGGTCATTGATGCCGATAGCATTTATTATATATGAAAAATAAACGAGAATTCAATTAAAACCATAAAAGTTAAGAAGTCATTAGAATAGTCAAATAGTTTTCAGAAGACCTGCTTCTGAAATAAATCTAAAAATTCCGCTCGCATAGCAGGACACATCATGTCCAAGAATCTTGGCAAGGATGAACCTGCCATCCTCACCTCGAGCCTCAAACAGATATTTATTTTTTAAGTTAAAATTGTAGGCATGTGAGTTAGTTGAATTCTACCCTAGGCCAAAATTTAACAAAATCCGACTTATAAACGATTCAACTCACAAATAGCATCTTGGAACCTGTTAAGTTTGTAAGTTAAGGATTTTCTGTATCCTCTTTTACCGAGTGTAGATCATGACCTGTTAAAAAGTCAAGCTTATTCTTTATTCTTGGAGGAGGCGAGAATGCAAATTTTTCAATATTAAACTTACCCGATAATCATGTAGCTGTCAACTCCGTTGCCCGACAGAACTCTATGGAGGGATACGCCAGCTATCACAATACTAGAAGGGGGTGTACTTACCAGCGCCACCTGTGGCCAGGTACTCAATCATTTGTTGTTGACACCTCCTCAATTATTCCTCTGTCGTGCTTCCGGCTAGACATTCTGGGATACGCTCATGGTCTTCGAGTCTTTTCATGGATATTTGGTGAAGTATTCTCTTAGATTAACGGCTATCGCATACTGGAATCCTTTTTATATTAGCTAGTTAGCTTTTATATAAACTCTGATTTACGGTTAATGAATTTTTGCTTGTTTTTGGATCACCCTTTGACTTACTCTTTGAAACAAGATGTCTGACGTTTCGCAAGCTCCCTCCCATAGACGATGTAGGTCTTGCAATAGGCGTATTCCGAAGGTCTCGGTAGATCCTCACACCGCTTGTTCTGACTGTAGGGACAGGCCCTGTCTATTAGAAAATCGGTGTGAGGAGTGCGCCGGACTTTCGGAATTGGATTTTGTACGTCTTTTAAAATATTCATCCAAGTTAGAGAGAACTAGAGCTAGGAGAAGTTCTTCTCACTCTTCTATCTTTTCCTCCTCTCATGATCCCCTACCTTTTCCTACCCCTGTAGTGGCTACCCCCGAACCTACTGTGTGCCCTCCGCCTGATATGTCAACTGTATTGCGTGCTATTCAGGCTTTAGGAGATAAAGTAGAATCAGTGGTAAGTGACCATAAGTCTCTGATGGCCGAGGTTAAAGAGCTGAAGGTCAAGAGTGCAGTGGGTGGGAATAGTGCCAGTGCTGTGACGAGTGCTAGTGTCTGTGCAGTGCCAAGTGCTAGTGGTGCCAGTGTGGTGCGTGAGGATTTTTCTGTGCGAGCCAGTCGTCCTCCCAGTCCGGGACCTCTTGCAAGCTCCCATGCCCAGGGGAGAAGCAATGTCGAAGGGCATAAGGGTTCGGCAGGCCTTGTTAGGCGCACAGATTTATCCTCGGTGGTTGCGGGCGTGTCTTCTGTAGACCGTCACTCCCACCTGCAGACGATTGAGCCCGTCTTCTCGTCCGCTGATCTTCATGCAGGGAAGAAACGTTGGTCTCAGGTCTCGAGACCGCTGAAACGTAGAGTTCAGTCAGCGAGTGCTCAACCAGGGTGCAGTCATTGGTTCAGCTCCGACTCACCTCCGTCATCGATCGACAGTACTCCGCCCAAGAGGAGTAAGGTTCTGCCTTTACAGACCCCGACTGTGACTTTACCTCAGTCTTTTATCGCCTCTGCCGACCCCAAGTGGACCCTGCTTCAGTCCATGCAAGTTCAGCTTTCGGACTTAATGCGTGAATGTCGGGCTGAGAGTGTTGCACCTCCTGCACTCCCTCCACCTGTTCTCGCTGCACCTGTGCTCTCCCAGCCTGCACCTGCTCCGCCTGTGCTCTCCCAGCCTGCACCTGCTCCGCCTGCACTCCCTCCGCCTGTTCTCGCTGCACCTGTGCTCGCCCAGCCTGCACCTGCTCCGCCTGTGCTCGCCCAGCCTGCACCTGCTCCGCCTGGTCGCAGCACCATCTGCCAGGCGTACGATGTTCAACCACTTTCGGAGTTTGCTGGTCATAGTGTGGTTCAGCCTCAGCCTTCTTTAAGGCTTCCTCTGCTTGGGGATCAGGAGAGTTACACTCTTCCTCCTCCTCCCCTTGTTACTCCACCAGTGGTGCAACTCTCGGATGGGGTACAACAACCTCTCCCCTCCGTGAGTCTGTCTGCTGCACCAGCGCTGCACCGAGTTCAACCCTCATCTAGGCAAGCTCATCCACACCATGCACTTGCGCCTCAGGAGCCTCGGCTTGCTAGAACTTTACCTTGTTCTGCGCAGCCTCAACCTTCTCATGCTCCACTCATCTCTCAGGAACAGGAACGGACTACTCCGCCTCCGTCCTCCGCTCAGCTGGTGCAACCCTTGGGTGCAACTCTTGCTAGGAGTCATCCTCCTGCACCCTTGCACCTGCCTTCTGCTCCGACTGTCGTTCAACCTATGCAGTCTGAACCTCAGGTTTTCCCTCAAGTTGAGGAAACCTCTGTTGTTCCTACCCGTTCTGACTCTGCGGTTCAGCACTCTGGTCCTTTTGCTTCGCTACATTCTGCTGATGAAGTTTCGGATGATGAAGAGGCACATCTTGATCCCTCATCAGACGTGGAGGAGTCTAAGCTTTCTCCATTGTCTGTTGATTTTAGAAAGGTCTTGGCTCTACTCAGGGAGCTTTACCCTGACCACTTCGTCTCTGCTGTTCCCCGCTCTCCTCCATCTGAGTTTTCGCTAGGCGTGCAACAAGCTAAGTCGAGCTATACTAAGCTTGTCCTAGCTAGATCCTCCAAGAGGGCATTAAGGACTTTAGGGGAATGGCTTCAGTCTAAACAACATATGGGCAAGACTTCCTTCATGTTCCCTCCAACGAAGCTCGCATCGAAAGGTTGCGTTTGGTATGCCACTGGGGAAGCACCAGGCTTGGGAGTTCCTGCCTCTGCCCAGGCTGACTTCTCAAGTCTGGTGGACTCGCCTAGGAGGACTGCGATGAGACGTTCGAAGGTTTGTTGGACCTTCTCAGACCTGGATCATCTTCTGAAAGGGTTGTTCAGAGCCTTCGAAATGTTCAATTTTCTCGACTGGTGCCTGGGAGCCCTCAGCAAGAAAACATCTCCTGCGGACAAAGACTCTGCCATGTTGATTATGTCCTGCATGGATAAGGCTATCAGGGATGGATCGGGTGAGCTGGCGTCGTTATTTGTATCAGGGGTGCTGAAGAAAAGAGAACAACTGTGTTCCTTCCTCTCAGCCAGCATTACACCGTGCCAGCGGTCGCAGCTCCTTTTTGCTCCACTCTCAAAGTTCCTCTTTCCCGAGGAGCTCGTTAAGGACTTGTCGGCTGCCCTGATACAGAAAGACACGCACGATCTTGTAGCTTCTTCGGCTCGTAAGTCTAAGGTTACCACCTCTGTCCCCAAGACTTATCGCTCTCCAGTGGCTGATACCCCGGCCTCTAGGTTCATACCGCCCTTTCGTGGTAGAGCCCCCAGCCGAGGAAGTTCCCGTCCAGTCTCTCACAGGGGCAAACCTAAGAAAGGACCAAGGACATCTAAGGGAAAGCACTGACTCTCAGATTCTCCAGACAACAGTAGGCGCCAGGCTCAAGATCTTCTGGCAAGCCTGGGAGAAGAGAGGTGCAGACGCACAGTCTGTCAGTTGGCTGAGGTACGGTTACAGGATTCCATTCTCCCTCAAACCGCCTCTGACCACATCGCCCATCAACCTCTCTCCCAACTACAAAGAAGAGGACAAGAGGCTAGCATTGCAGCAGGAAGTGTCGCTACTTGTGCAGAAGAAGGCAGTAGTTATAGTCCGGGACCATCAATCCCCGGGCTTCTACAACCGTCTCTTTCTTGTGGCCAAAAAGACAGGAGGTTGGAGACCGGTGCTGGACGTCAGCTCTCTCAACGAATATGTCACCAAGCGGACGTTCACAATGGAGACGACCAAGTCGGTCTTAGCAGCGGTCAGACAGGAGGACTGGATGGTCTCGTTGGACTTGAAAGATGCTTACTTTCACGTTCCCATTCATCCAGACTCCCAACCTTTCCTAAGATTCGTTTTTGGAAAGGTTGTCTATCAGTTCCAAGCCCTGTGTTTTGGCCTAAGCACAGCTCCTATGGTCTTTACTCATCTGATGAGGAACGTAGCGAAATTCCTGCACTTAGCGAACATCAGAGCCTCCCTCTACCTAGACGACTGGCTGTTGAGAGCCTCCACGAGTCGTCGTTGTCTGGAGAACCTCTCTTGGACTTTAGATCTAATCAGAGACCTAGGTCTATTTGTCAATTTAGAGAAATCCCAACTCATTCCATCCCAATCCATTGTGTACCTGGGAATGGAGATTCAGAGTCGGGATTTTCGGGCTTTTCCATCGGCCCCCAGGATAAACCAAGCCCTGCAGTGCATCATGAGCATGCTGAAGAGGAGCAATTGCTCAGTGAGACAGTGGATGAGTCTCACAGGGACCCTCTCATCTCTGGCCCTGTTTGTCGAGCTAGGGAGACTCCACCTCCGCCCTCTCCAATTCCATCTTGCAGCTCATTGGGACAAGGGCTCGACTCTAGAAGCAGTCTCTATCCCTATCAACCAAGAGATGAAGGCCACTCTCCGGTGGTGGAAGCACAATCTTCTTCTCAAGGAGGGTCTATCATTGGCCATCCAGACCCCCCATCTTCATCTCTTTTCGGATGCATCGGACTCGGGCTGGGGTGCAACCTTGGACGGACGGGAATGCTCAGGAGTATGGAACAAGGAACAGAATTTACTCCACATCAACTGCAAGGAACTGTTAGCAGTCCATCTTGCCCTGTTGAACTTCAAGTCCCTCCTGCTAGGCAAGGTGGTGGAGGTGAATTCAGACAACACCACGGCCTTGGCTTACATCTCCAAGCAAGGAGGGACCCATTCGAGGAGCCTTTACGAGATCGCAAGGGACCTCCTCATTTGGTCAAAAGGTCTAAACCTCACACTAGTCACGAGGTTCATCCAGGGCGATATGAATGTTACAGCGGATCGCCTCAGCAGAAGGAATCAGGTCATTCCTACGGAATGGACCCTCCACAGGAGTGTGTGCAGCAGACTTTGGAAGTTGTGGGGTCAACCTACCATAGACCTGTTTGCCACCTCCGTCACCAAGAGACTTCCGCTTTATTGTTCCCCTGTTCCAGATCCTGCAGCGGTTCATGTAGATGCTTTTCTTCTGAACTGGTCCCATCTCGACCTGTACGCATTCCCTCCGTTCAAGATTATACACAAGGTTCTGCAGAAATTCGTCTCGCACGAAGGGACACGGCTGACGCTGGTTGCTCCCCTTTGGCCTGCAAGAGAATGGTACACAGAGGTACGTCAATGGCTAGTCGACTTCCCCAGGACTCTACCTCTAAGAGTGGACCTTCTACGTCAACCACACGTAGACAGGTTACATCCAAACCTCCACGCTCTTCGACTGACTGCCTTCAGACTGTCGAAAGATTCGCTAGAGCTAGAGGCTTTTCGAAGGAGGCAGCCAGTGCGATTGCCAGAGCTAGAAGAATTTCCACTCGTAGAGTCTACCAGTCTAAGTGGGAGGTCTTCCGAAGCTGGTGTAGAGCCAATTCAATATCCTCGACCAATACCTCTGTGACCCAAATAGCTGACTTCCTTATTCATCTTAGGAATGAGAGATCCCTTTCAACATCTACGATTAAAGGGTATAGGAGCATGTTGGCCTCAGTCCTCCGCCACAGGGGTTTGGACCTGTCTTCCAACAAGGACCTTCAAGACATCCTCAAGTCTTTTGAGACGTCTAAAGAACGTCGTCTTTCCACTCCAGGCTGGAATCTGGACGTAGTCTTAAGGTTCCTTATGACTTCTAGGTTCGAACCTCTCCAGTCAGCTTCCTTCAAGGATCTTACCCTCAAGACTGCTTTTCTCGTTTGCCTTGCAACAGCTAAGAGAGTCAGTGAGGTTCATGCCTTCAGCAAGAACATTGGTTTCACAACCGAATCAGCTACATGTTCTCTTCAGCTTGGATTCCTAGCGAAGAACGAGCTTCCTTCACGTCCTTGGCCTAGATCGTTCGAAATACCTAGCCTCTCCAACATGGTAGGTAACGAACTAGAGAGAGTTCTTTGCCCTGTCAGAGCTCTCAAATCTTATCTGAAGAGGTCTAAACCTATTCGAGGACAGTCAGAAGCCTTATGGTGTGCCATCAAGAAACCCTCGAGGCCCATGTCCAAGAATGGGCTTTCGTACTATATAAGGCTTCTGATCAGAGAAGCACATTCTCACTTAAAGGAGGAAGACCTTGCATTGCTGAAGGTAAGGACCCACGAAGTAAGGGCTGTAGCTACTTCGTTGGCCTTTAATAAAAACCGTTCTCTGCAGAGCATTATGGATGCAACATATTGGAGGAGCAAGTCAGTGTTTGCATCATTTTATCTGAAAGATGTCCAGTCTCTTTACGAGAACTGCTACACCCTGGGACCATTCGTAGCAGCGAGTGCAGTAGTAGGTGAGGGCTCAGCCACTACATTCCCATAATCCCATAACCTTTTTTAACCTTTCTCTTGAATACTTTTATTGTTGTTTTTATGGTTGTTACGGTAGGCTAAGAAGCCTTCCGCATCCTTGGATTTGGCGGGTGGTCTATTCATTCTTGAGAAGCGCCTGGGTTAAAGGTTTGGTAGAGGTCCTTTAGTAGGGTTGCAACCCCTTGTACTTTGGCACCTTTGGGTTGATTCAGCCTCCAAGAGGAACGCTGCGCTCAGTAAGGAAGACGAACTTTAAATAAAAGGCAGAGTAACGGTTCTATTCGACTTCCTTACCAGGTACTTATTATTTCATTGTTATTTGAGATAACTGTTATATGAAATTTTGGGATACTTAGCTATCCTTTAATCATGTACACTGGTTTTCACCCACCTCCCTGGGTGTGAATCAGCTACATGATTATCGGGTAAGTTTAATATTGAAAAATGTTATTTTTATTAATAAAATAAATTTTTGAATATACTTACCCGATAATCATGATTTAATCGACCCTCCCTTTCCTCCCCAGAGAGAACCAGTGGACCGAGGAATAATTGAGGAGGTGTCAACAACAAATGATTGAGTACCTGGCCACAGGTGGCGCTGGTAAGTACACCCCCTTCTAGTATTGTGATAGCTGGCGTATCCCTCCATAGAGTTCTGTCGGGCAACGGAGTTGACAGCTACATGATTATCGGGTAAGTATATTCAAAAATTTATTTTATTAATAAAAATAACATATTTCCCCGGTATATTTTTTAACAACTCCCATGACAATGCTGGAAAGTTTATTTAGCACTCTGCCATTTGCTGAAGCTTCTGAATATATGGCCCTGGCTTGGTCCCGGGGTGTAGGGCTCTGGTTCCGGAGGAAGGAAAACTTCAATCTATGTTGGGGAGATTTTTCAGGGTTTGAGTGTGAGGTGATTTTCATACTCCAGTGTGCCGGAAGCTCTTCCTTGTAGACTGCCAATGAGGAATAGGTCTTATATATAGGCCCTTCGTACCTTTGAAGGAGCAGGTAGTTGATGCTACTTTTCCCTTGATAACCCCATTGGTGATACTTGTGATTGAGTTGATCCCAGTGCCAGCAGTATCAGTGCCCCAGTACCAGTGACCCTATAGTCAATTTCTTTTAGTGATGCAGATTTGCACCGACTCGCAGCGGTGCCCTTTTAGCTCGGAAAAGTTTCCTGATCGCTGATTGGTTGGACAAGATAATTCTAACCAATCAGCGATCAGGAAAATTTTTCGAGCTAAAAGGGCACCGCTGCGAGTCGGCAGCGGTGCCCTTTTAGCTCGGAAAAGTTTCCTGATCGCTGATTGGTTGGACGAAATAATTCTAACGAATCAGCGGTCAGGAAAATTTTCCGAGCTAAAAGGGCACCGCTGCGAGTCGGTGCAAATCTGCCTCGATAAAAGAAATGGACTATAGTGGTTATCCCTGGATTATACCCCAAACTAAGAAAGCAGCTGAATAGGCTGCTAAGAAGGCTTTTGCTCCTATGGAAGGGAAAGTGCCCACTTCAGAAGGGCATAGGAAAGCGCTGCCCATACCTTCCACCTTTAAGGAGCTTCAGAGAGATGTCTTCATCCAGGACAAACTGCCTGAAATTTCCTCTCTTGGGTGAGAAGAAGAGTCCAAGTTGACCTATTCCACTATATATTTTTGCATTAAAGTAAGAAAAAGAAGGTGCTGATTACTGTTACTTAATAGATTAGACTTCTATTCCACTTTGAAGACACTGAACAGTTGTTATTCTTTTCCGACGAACTGCAAAGATGGCGGTTTAGGGCGTACTGATGCACTGGTAGCATTGTCTCCAACTGGGATGATGGTTTTTTTTCTATGAGACGATGACATAGTAATGACGTCACGCATAGCAGGTGAAGTTCAGCATTATTGGTGCTTTGTCGAGTTCTGTCGAGCCTGAACTCCAAGGTCTCCCTTGTACACACTGAGTCCGAGCTTTGCACGTTGATACACTTAGAGATGGTGAGAATATTTCTTTCGTATTTATGATGTACTGGATTCCCTGGTCTAGCCTTCCACATGGAAGGTCTTGGAGACCACACAGGACCTCCCCATACATAGGTTTTTCCGTTTAAAGGTTTAAAGGTCGCTCATGAATGGCAGAGGCAAGGGACAGTGACAGTGCCCTAGCATTTAGGACAATGCCCTAGAGACTGACCATATGTATTATATGATCAGCGCCCAAGCCTCCTCTCCACCCAAGCTAGGACCAGGGAGGGCCAGGCAGTGGCTGCTGATGACTCAGCAGATAGACCTATAGGCTCCCCCAAACCCCCCAACCGTAGCTCACAAGGATGGTAAGGTTGCAGACACTAATGGCACTAACGAGTCTGAGTGGGACTCGAACCCCCGACTGGCAAACACCAGGAGAGATGTTACCAATCAGGCCACAGTAACCCCTTTTATCGTAACACCCTAAGATGGCATCCTTTCTCTCAATTATTTCCTTCTGTTCAATTTCTTGATCTCACTTTTTTTTCACTTTGCCTTTTCATAATTTTTTATATGATCCTGTCTCACCCACTTCATTGTCTTCGGCTTCAAGATTCTTATTTCCTTTATTATGTGTCTTGGCCTTCTTCCTTTATCCCCTGTGGTGCTCTCTGCTCTCTTCCTTGCTTGTCCTTTGCCAGAAGTGAAGGATTCGCTTTTTTATTTCAGTTGTGTGTATGTCACTATCAGTAGAGCTTCAAAAGCTCAAACTTACAGCAAATGTTTTTATGTTGAACAGGCTGACATAAGTGTTTTTATAGTTTATGTATGAAATATTTGGTGTGATGTTTCTGTTTTTAGAATATTTTGTTAATTAATTATTTCTCAATCTTTGTCTGCATCTTTTCCCACTTTTATGTGGGGTCAATGTTTCTGGCCAGCTTTCTCTGTCTACCTCTGTCCCACACTTCATCACCGGTTAATCCCTTTGATTGAAGGTCATCCTTAATACATGTTAATTATTTCTCATATTGTTTTTTTATTTCCTTATTTCCTTTCCTCACTGGGCTATTTTTCCCTGTTGGAGCTGAGATAAGCTAAACTACAACCCTACTTGGAAAAGCAAGGTGCCATAAGCCCAAGGGCTTTCCCTAATTTCACTCGGCACACTTGCTGACTTGATTTATTTCAATTCATCTTAGATTATTTTCTCTATTACTCGTCAGTATTGTGGACTACTGATAAATTAGATTTTTTACGATATGTGAAATATGTTATTTTTCAATGTTCAGATACATTTTTCCTCGTTTTAAGTGACTAGAAATGAATTAAAAGTGTTTTCTGATTGATTTACAAACCAAAACTCGCTATTTGAAAAGATTTAAGATGCAGTGTTACCATCTCTCTCTCTCTCTCTCTCTCTCTCTCTCTCTCTCTCTCTCTCTCTCTCTCTCTCTCTCTCTCTCTCTCTCTCTCTCTCATATACAGTATATATAAGAGGAGTAAAAATAAGAATAGATTTACTTTGGTCCCAAGGATTCTGTTTACATAGGGTGCACATTTCTTTAAGAAAGAATAAAGCAGTCATAGAATATCTATTCTGAATGCATGTATGTAACCAAAATTTGGGCCAGGAAGCAAGTTACTGTACAAATATTTTTTTTAACCCTTTTACCCCCAAAAGGACGTACTGGTACGTTTCACAAAAGCCATCCCTTTACCCCCATGGACGTACCGGTACGTCCTTGCAAAAAAAGGCTATAAAAATTTTATTTTGCATATTTTTGATAATTTTTTGAGAAAATTCAGGCATTTTCCAAGAGAATGAGACCAACCTGACCTCTCTATGACAAAAATTAAGGCTGTTAGAGCAATTTGAAAAAAATATACTTCAAAATGTGCTGGGTAAAAAATAATCCCTTGGGGGTTAAGGGTTGGAAATTTGCAAATAGCCTGGGGGTAAAAGGGTTAACATTCTACCTTCCTTGTTGCATGTGGCCACAACTACTTTGCCTAATATTACCAACGATAAAACACATTTTTCATTGGTTCAAAATGTATTTTATATTGATATAACAGGTCTTCAATACATTGACAGGTCCATGGGATGACGTTTCTACAAAATTGTTAATAAAATTTGTCAAAGAAGTTCCCGCAGCTTGTTTCATTGCGGATGATAACGTCAAACGAACTGAAGCCTGGGAATTAATTCGGAATAAGCTCACTGAGGCTGATCACTATTTCACTGTTCTTCAGGTAAGTAAAAGTTAATTGCACTATGTTACAATGTAGTTTATTTCATTAGTTAAATTTCAGTGATATAGCTCGATGTTAAACTGGTCACTTAACCAGTTTTTCCCCCTCATCAAGAAATAATTTGTCCTGAGGGAATCATAGGGGCCAGTTTGTCTCAAGGAGTTAAATCTTGACTGCTTAGTTATCAAACCTTAATTTTATGTGCGGGAGATTTGGACGTACTGTTGGTAGTTACGGAGCTAGAAGATGTAGGAAGAGGAGGAGGAGTAAGTAGAGTGGGCTTCTCCATATTAAATAAAATACTTTAAAGAAAAGAAGGAACAAGAAAATGAAAACATAACCAAAGAGATTACGATAACATTGATGAAAATATAGAGTAAAAACATTTACTATAATTGCTGTGACATTAAAAGACTTGGTTGCTGCTACCCAAGCTTTATTCAACTTAAAACTTCAGTAGATTATTCCCTGAAACAACCATGAACATAATTAGCAGACCCCATAATAATTGTAATACAAACTATGTTAGATCCTCAAAGTAAATCTAATTAAACCAAATAGATACAAATGGAATAAACAAAAGGAAATACAAAAGAAACAGAGAATTACTTGATAAGTTGCTTTGACTGTCCCTCCATCAGGTGAGTAAACAAAGTATGAAAAGATCACCAGACAAACGGTTCAGAGTGAGGTATGAAAGAGCAAAAGGACAAAACAATATTATAACAATAATGTTTTAAAAATCTGTCACAAAGTGAAGTGACAAGTGGTTTGGTTGAACTAGAGTGTAGTTTTGTTTACTTAAGCATGCACCATATCAGGTCAGGCTAGTGTAAGAGGGGCATTCATTTTGGACTTTAATGCAACTGTACAGCCATATTAGGGTTGTGGGAGCCCGTTGGAAATATCCCTTCCTGGCAATCTGTCGGCTGTGATTTTGAGACCTGCTTGAACTCGGTAGTTTCTAGTAGTGTGTGCAACCTTACCATCCTTGCTACCTAAGGACTGGGATTTTGAGAAACCTATAGGTCTACCTGCTGATTCATCAGCAGCTATGGCTTGGCACTCCCTGGTCCTAGCTTGGTAGAGAGGGACTTGGGTACTGATCATATAAATATATATATATATGGTCAGTCTCTTGGACATTGTCCTGTCCCTTGCCTCTGCCATTTGTGAGCGACCTTTAAACCTTTACGGCGCTAAATTAACTTATGATTAGTAAGTTGTATTTAGATAATTATGGTATTAAGGGAAGATGGACTACACTTTTGGTAATGAATAAGCATAATGGTAAAATTGAACATTGACTTAATGTTTTGGTGTTAGTGAAAGTTATACTGTCGGATTGTATGTCCCTTGTGGATTCCTATTTTATTATCTAAACTATGGCGATAAGGGTACAGTACTGTAATTCTAATGCTAAGGCTTAGACACTGAAAGTTCTTGTGTTTAAGTATATCAATATGAAAAATGTTGATAACTGTTTACATACATCATACATACACCAAGGCACTTCCCCCAATTTTGGGGGGTAGCCAACACCAAACAAATGAAACAAAAAAGGGGACCTCTCCTCTCTACGTTCCTCCAGCCTGACAAGGGACTCAACCGAGTTCAGCTGGTACTGCTAGGGTGCCACAGCCCACCCTCCCCCGTTATCCACCACAGATGAAGCTTCATAACGCTGAATCCCCTACTGCTGCTACCCTCCGCGGTCATCCAAGGCACCGGAGGAAGCAGCAGGGCCTACCGGAACTGCTTCACAATCGCTCGCCGTTCATTCCTATTTTGATAACTGTTTAGGTTATGTAAATAAAGAATTGGATTTCGTTTATACTGTAATAATAATCTTGTTAAATACTTGTACTGTATATACGTAGCAAGTCTCATTGTACCTGGATTGGCAAGTACATGTATTTACAGAGCGTGTTCAGTATAACAGTGGCGTCAGGTATATATATATACACACACACATACATTTATACACAATTAGTTTCCCCTGTTTCTTTCAAGATCATTAGAAAGTCAAATTTATGGTTATCAACTCAATATTATTGATAAAGTTTTGAAATTTTTTAATTTGTTTTCTTAGAAATACGTTTTTTCAAGTACTTGAGTTCAAAACTCAATTATTTTTCTCCTAAGTCTCAAAAGTAAGTACAAAATATTGTACTGTATTTAAGCCCCCATGCTGATATTTGTTCCTGTCTTCAGATAAATGATTGCCTATCAAATTATGAATTCACTAATTTATTAGTATCTTAAATCTACTATTCTCTTTCAGATTCGAATGCGATGGCGAGAGTTGTGTAAGAAATACCGAAATGTCGTTAACTGCAATGAGATTCATGGAGGAAATAGGACTTGTCAGTATTTCAACGAGCTAAATGACTTATTCGGTGAGTTGATAAGATGAGTTATCGTTTATGGTTAAAAATTCCACTTTATTCTTGGTAAGGGTAGAAGAGACACTTTGGCTATGGTAAGCAGCTCTTCTAGAAGGACACCAAAATCAAACCGTTCTTCTCTAGTCTTGGGAAGTGCCATAGCCTCTGTACCATGGTCTCACACTATCTTGGGTTAGAGTTCTCTTGCTTGAGGGTACGCTCGGGCACACTATTCTCTCTGATTTCTCTTCCTCTTGTTTTGTTAAAGTTTTTATTATTTATATAGGAAATATTTATTTTAATGTTGTTACTGTTCTTAAAATATTTTATTTCCCCTGTTTCCTTTCCTCACGGCTATTTTCCCTGTTGGAGCCCCCAGGCTTATAGCATCCTGCTTTTCCAACTAGGGTTGTATCCTAATAAGTAATAATAATAATAATATATATCACGTAAAATACTATATTAAATCCTCCTTAACAGCTGATTCACCAACCTCTGGATTCAATTGTATTTTATTAAACCTTTTGATAATATTAGGAAAAAAATTTATGCTGGTACAGTGAACCCTCGTTTATCGCGGTAGATAGGTTCCAGACCCGGCCGCGATAGGTGAAAATCCGCGAAGTAGTGACACCATATTTACCTATTTATTTAACATGTATATTCAGACTTTTAAAACCTTCCCTTGTACGTAGTACTGTTAACAAACTACCCTTTAATGTACAGAACACTTAATGCATGTACTAACGTACCCTAAACTAAAACGCACAAATATTAAGGGCGACTTTATATCATGCGTTTCCTAAACATGCCAAAAAGCACTATAAAAAATGGCAACCAATGTTTTGTTTACGTTTATCTCTGATTATAATGAAGAAACAAACGCATTTACACATCTGTGTATAGGTTAGTTTCTGCATCGATTATATTGATTATTCAGTACAGTAAGTTGATTTGGTTATTACTAATGTTTTACTTAATTTTTCTTAGGACTTCCAAATTAAATGTTTTTCTTTATGACGCCGCCTGAAACGACGGCGTCATAAAGTACGCTCAGTAAACAAACTAAGGAATTTAACGCGCATGATGAAAGTGATAAATAATGATATTACAGTAAAAGCTTTAATAAAATATGTTTTTACAAATATTATTTACCACATCTATATAAAATCATACATACGTAGCAAAGCAGGAAAACAATCTACGAGAGAGAGAGAGAGAGAGAGAGAGAGAGAGAGAGAGAGAGAGAGAGTTGTTTTACATACGTAAATGTAAATTTAAAAACAAAAAATAGCCCCATTTCATATAAAATAGATTACAAATATTTCACTTTATCATATTACAGTAGTCTGTACAATACTGTAAAGTTCAGTACAGTATGTTGTTGTTAAAGTCGTGGCGATGAAATTCTCACGAAACAAAAACACGCCATTTGAGTACAACAGCTGATTCTCTCTCTCTCTCTCTCTCTCTCTCTCTCTTCGTGTTATACAATACAGTAGGGTCCCGAATTATGCGAGAATTTGGTCGATGAAAGGCCTCGTGTAATTGGAAATTTGTATATTTCGAAACACATCATGGCGGCAAACAGCAACCCACCCGTCAATTTTTTTTTTCACTCCATTTCTAGCTTTCTAGCTATATATATACTGTATATACACTGTGTGTATGTGTGTATGTATGTATGTATATATTATATATATATAAAACATATATATATATATATATATATATATACTGTAGCTTTTATCTTAACAATACTGTAAGAAATCCTTCTTATAGATTTTTTTTTATAAAATACTGTACAAAATTTCTTTTATGGATAAATAAAACAATAAAAAGTTGTTAAAGTTTTGATAATTTTATATGACTGTAGTATTTACTACTGTACTATGCATAGCTTACTGTTTTCAGTATTTTCCGAATGATGTAGAATTATTTCCTATAGATACAAAAAACAAAAAAGGGTTTTCAAGGTTTGATACAGTACGTATCTAGCAATAGTTAAAAATTACAGTATAGTACTGTATATCCATGATGACACTCCCACACGTAAACACGGCCACTAGGCGCAAGTGTGCACTAGGCTGCTGTACGATAATCACGCTTTTTTTGCCCTGAGCGGTCATTTCACTAATGATAATTTTTCAAAGTTAATATAATTTCTTTATGCTTATAATTCGTAATTATAGTTAAAAGTAGGGATATTAATTAAATGGTTGAGTAAAAAAAACAATTAATACTACTATTTAATTTCAAATGGCTACATAATACTGAATATTCTAATGGGTTCTTTTTATCTTCAATCGTAAATCTTACGCCTGGATAAGCAACAAAAGGAAAGGAATAGGTTTCTCTCTCTCTCTCTCTCTCTCTCTCTCTCTCTCTCTCTCTCTCTCTCTCTCTCTCTCTCTCTCTTCATATCGTTTCCTGTATAGTTTTCAAATATGTTCGTCATACATTTGTACATTATTTATCCACTTTATTCTCTCTCTCTCTCTCTCTCTCTCTCTCTCTCCTCTCTCTCTCTCTCTCTCTCTCTCTCTCTCTCTGTCTCTCTCTCTCTCTCTCTCTCTCTCTCTCTCCTCTCTCTCTCTCTCTCTCTCTCTCTCTGCATTTCCTTTCCCTTTATAGTTTTGTGAAATTTCGTTGTCCAGTCATTCGGTAATGAGAAGTCATTTTCGCTTTCGACATCCAAAGAAAACTTTGTTTCTTCAATATACTCATCACTGGAGGATTCAGAACTAGTGCTCTCATTATCAAACAGGTTATCATTATCAAAATCCACAACAAGAATATCATTTATTTCATCTAAAGAAATAACCTTCCTCTTTAGACCTTTCATTACAAAAGGAACAACAAATAACCACTTATGCATGAACGCCCGAGCGCACTGATAGGAAACCAGTTCAAACCACAGTTTTGTAACATCAAGCTACCTTCAGAAAAATAGTTGCCAGACATCATATAAGTTTCTATTCACAGTCCCCATATGCTGAGAGTGTTGCCAAGTGGTGATCCTATACTTACTATACGAGTAAAGTAACATCACGAGACTGACGGCTTGTAAAAGGCAATTAAAGTCATGAACGGAATATACAGTTGAAGGCGGTACCGAGTAGATCGTGGTGAACGGTTTTATCACGTGGGTGACGCTTAACAGGTTAAAAAAAACATTTTATATAGTTCGGTATTTTCTCTATCCATCCTCTCCCAGAAAACCTTCAAATGTGAATTATCGGAATGTGTGCAGATCTTGGAAGTGCGATAACTAGTTAGCGACTGAGAATAAAAAAAATAAAAAGCCCGATTGACGAATGACGATGCTGATGAAGAGGATATCGAATACCGATTTTTCCCTAATTGATTTTTTCTACGTTCTGTCTAATCCAATGTACAGTACATTCTTATGTAAAGGGCGAACCCCAACATTTCTTGATGCTGCTACACTTTAATTATAGATATTTTACCACCAATTTATAATCTTTATTTATAATAACATCTTTAGTAAAAGCTCTTCAATATCACTTACAGGAGTAAATGCGTTTATGATCGACGATGAAACGTAAAAAAACGTTTTCCTTTTAAGAAGGCGTTTTTTTAGGGAAAAAAAAACCACGAAATAAAATTGCTCATATTTCATATATTTTGATTTTCTAAGGATAAATAAAACATTAATTATAACATTATTATTACATAGTACCTGGTAAGATATCTTTTGCCGCAAAAGTTAACCTATAGACAGATGTTAAAATTGGTTAGCGAGTTCGTTATGATCAGCGATGGAACGTACTAAACAAAGTAATGGGTTTGGTTGTGGTGACATGTTTGGCAGTAGCATGATATAAAATAGTCTTTATTTTGATGGTTTTTAATTTAAAGTTTAATGAATAAGGATTTTTCACCATAATCACAACATAAGTATAAAAATTAATTAGTACAAATATGGAATATTATACATATAGGTGTTGAACAGTTAGGCTAGGCCTAGCGACAAGTTCACACAACAGATGGGCAAACCTTAACATTTTTCATCCAAAACTAGTCTTAAAATGTTTGAACAGAAATCTTTCTCTCACATTCTCCCCCCCCCTTCTCAGACATCGGGGAACCATCACCCCCCCCCCCAATACAATTAAGAAAACAATAGATTTCCTACGCTTCGCGGTGCTTGACTCGCGGATTTAGAATGCTCCTCGCAAATACAGGAAAATTAATTTTTAAAAACTATCGATCGCGTAATTGAGGAATCGCGTAATTAGAACACGTGTAATTCGGGACCCTACTGTACTTACATTTAGATGAAGAAACTAAAATTAGTTTTCTTAGTGTCAATTAAATACGAAACGAAATAATTAGGCCGAGTCTACATCCATTTCAATCATAGCTAAAAATATGGCATCCAATTTCATCAGCAAACCACTATTTTTTGGGAAATATCATTTTATTCTAGAAAATTGCCACTCTTTAAATAGTTAATTGCACATTAAGAAAGCGTGTACTTTTGTTTTTAAATTTCGGGTTTGTTTTAAAAATCGAGTATTGTTGACTTCTTTTTTTTTTTACTTTTGGCTGTGATTAGATCAGCTGTCATCTAGCTGCCGCTCTTGAGTGTGTACGAATACACTAACAAAGTATCATTTATACCATTTCTTAACTTATTCAAACCGTCTACAGTATACAGTTGATATTACATAAGCACCAATGTGTTATAACCTATCAATTTTTTTTGTTTATTACATTTAAACCCCCTCTCTCTCTCTCTCTCTCTCTCTCTCTCTCTCTCTCTCTCTCTCTCTCTCTCTCTCTCTCTCTACCTCTTTCTCTCTCTCTCTTTCTCTCTCTCTCTTTCTCTCTCTGTGGGCTACTTGTCACTACCTCCCATTCCTTACCTCTCTCTATCTCTCTAACAAATGATATCTTTGTTGCTCCTCAAAGTTTCATTTATATTGAAAATCAATCACGATTCAATTTTCCTTACTTTCTCCAATCTCGCACCATCGGTCACATCGCGGTATTTTCGATATTTCTGGAAAATCCGCGATATATGTATATACATGGGTTATGAAAAATATCCGCGAAGTGGTGGTCGAACCGCGAAGTAGCGAGGGTTCACTCTATAAGCACTGCCAAACACTGTTCCACTTTCTACTCAGTAGAGTAACATGCTTTGAACACCACTTTGGGACCTTCTTGACCCTATCTCTATAAATTGGCGCGAAATAGTATGGAATTATAAGAGAGATTACTCTAGTGCCATATGTGGATGAGATCATGGTGAGGTGTAGATGGAGATGGTTTGGGCATGCTCCTCGCACTCCCCAAGATAAATTAGTTCACCAAACTTTTAACTGGGCTCCACAAGGCACTAGAAGAGTTGGAAGACCCAAGCCTATATAGCTGCGGACTATGAAGCATGAAGTAGGAGATGATGAATTGAAAAGAATTGATTTACAATCTCAAGGTAGAGACGACGGGCAAAATCTAATTGAGGCCCTTTGCGTCAATAGGCGTAGGAGGATATGATGAGAACGAGTCTAGAGTTACGTCGGGGTACTGCAGTGTTTCTTGAGCAAACCTGTTCCTGATGTATGAGCTGCCCCACAACAAAGCACATGAGCTGCCATAATAATTTTGTCCTGAATTTCTTTGCTACTCTAATTTCATCTGATTGCCTCACTGTATAAAACTGGTTCTCACCATAAATGGTGCTCAGGGGAAGATACATAGCTACTTTAGATAGTAGGTTGGCCAGGGCACCAGACGCCCGTTGAAATACTACCGCTAGTGTTATGGGGTCCTTTGACTGGCCAGACAGTACTACATAGGACCTTTCTCTCTGGTTACGGTTCTTTCCCTTTGCCTACACAAACACCGAATAGTCTGGCCTATTCTTTACAGATTCTGCTCTGTCCTCATACACCTGACAACACTGAGATTGCGAAATAATTCTTCTTCACCCAAGGGGTTAACTACTGCACTTTAATTGTTCAGTGGCTACTTTCCTCTTGGTAAGGGTATAAGAGACTCTTCAGCTATGGTAAGCAGCTCTTCCAGGAGAAGGACACTCCAAAATCAAACCATTGTTCTCTATTCTTGGGTAGTGCCATAGCCTCTGTACCATGGTCTTCCACTGTCTTGGGTGAGAGTTCTCTTGCTTGAAGGTACACTCGGGCACACTGTTCTATCTAGTTTCTCTTCCTTTTATTTTGTTAAAGTTTTTATAGTTTATATAGGAAATATTTATTTTGATGTTACTATTCTTAAAATAGTTTATTTTTCTTTATTTCCTTTCCTCACTGGGCTATTTTCCCTGTTGGGGCCCCTGGGCTTATAACATCCTTATTTTCTAACTAGGGTTGTAGCTTAGCATTTAATAATAATAATAATAATAAAAGTGTCTGAAGCTTTGATGCTAAAACAAGTTAGGTTCCCGTTGACTGAGGAGTATGCACGTAAAAAGTTGCGGTCAAAGTCGACACCCTTTTATTCGTCCTTCACGGCGTATTCTAAGTCAAAGGGCATAAGAACGACACCAAATTGTATCGTCAGATCCTCAGAGGTTAAGATTCTGCTTTCAAAAAATTCCAACACCATTCGAAGCATTACAGTACAGTACTTACCTTGCTACTGAAGCTCTGCCAATACAGTTGGAAGGGATTGAAGATACATTATCCATTCTTTTATGTGATTGCATAATTGGAATGCTTTTATAGAAAAGTGGTTTTGTGTGGGGATATGTATTATTATTATTATTATTATTATTATTATTATTATCATTATTGTTATTATTATTATTATTATTATTTTTTCAATATTAATCTTACCCGATAATCATGTAGCTGTCAACTCTGTTGCCGACAGAAATCTACGATCGGGATACGCCAGCGATCGCTATACAGGTGGGGGTGAACACCACAGCGCCATCTGTGATCAGGTACTCCAGTACTTCTTGTCAACACCACCTCAATTTTTCCTCTGTCGTGCCTCCGGCTAGACCTACATGGATACGCTGTTGATTCTGGAGTTTTTGCTCACGATTTGGTGATGTATTTGCTCTAGAGTTTAGCTTTCGCTATTCAGGAAGTTTTATCATTAGCTTAGCTAGCTTTTGGAATTAATTTGATTAATTATGGTGACGAAGAGAGTATGAACTCTCTTTCACTTTTAAATGGCCGACCCTTCCCTTAGACGGAAGTGTTGGTGTCTAAGAGAGTATAGACTCTCTTTCTTAATTTTGCTTAACAAAGTTATAGATTTATTTTATATCTCTCCGCCTTTTATAGGCCTCTTCGATTAACTTTCTTTTATTATAAACTTATTAAAATTAATTTTTATATTTGTTTATATTCGACCTTTCCTAATAGTAGGCGGTCTTTTCTTGGTACCGAAGTTAATTAACATTGAGCCCGTCATTTCGTTTTTACCTGTTAACATATTATGCTATTTTAATGTTTTTGAAAGAATTTCTTTGATAGTCTCGTACTGTTTTCAAAGTTGAACTAACGTTTTGTTTTGTCTCTGCAGTTGTTGACGTTCAGAACGTTCAACTTGCGCTCTATCGTTACGATAGAGAGAGAATTTTCACGGTGTCACATTGCAGTAAGAGTAAACCGATTCTAGCGTTTTGTTCATTCTTTCTTAGCTTAATGGTTTTAATTCTAATAAAGGAACTTTTTATTTGGGAAATCTTTCAGTTTTTTTCCTTTAACAATAATATGTTTTAACGATATATATGATTGGGCTCATCTCTCAGGTTCTAAGTCAAGAGAGAGAGAGAGAGAGATAGAGACGGAGGGAGAGAGAGGAGGATAAACGTTTCGTTCAAGCGAGTAACGTTGTTATCGTTTTTGCTCTTCTCCCTAGTCTCTTTAGGGGAAGAAGGTAAACGTTTCTAGAGTTTTATTCTTGTTCTCAAGCTTTATGCGGTGAGAGATTTTAAACGTAGTTTATTTGGTCTAGTGTTTAGTCTCTTTCCAGCCACTGAATTATTTATCTTTCATTATATTTTTCTGTTACATTGTAATTCTGTTTTCGCAATTACTAACTTTTAAGGAAGGATAGAATTGCGTGTTTCAGGTACAAACCACTTAAAGTTTCGAGTTCAGTGAAATAAGTGCAAACAGAAAATCAAAAGTGATAAAGTGATAAGCGCAAAGTGTTACAGTGTTGCGTTCGAGGGTTCGTATGTTCGTGCCAGTTGTTCGCCTAGTCTGGGACCTCTTACAAGCTCCCAAGCCCAGGGGAGAAGTAATGTCGAAGGACTTATGGGTTCAGCAGGCCTTGATCGACGAACAGACGTTTCCCTCCGTGGTTTCGGGTGCATCTACACACGTTGCCGACGTGATCACCCCACCCATACAAAGACGAGAGAGCCCTTTTATTCCTCGTCTGCGGAAGAGGTTTCTCGCAGAAACCATGGACCAAATCTTGCAGCTTTTAAGTGCAAGTCGGTCCCTTCCGCGCAAGTCCAACTCCTAGGTGTAGCCATTAGCACTGGGTCAGTTCGGACTTGCTGCAGTACGACAACTGCACACCTCCCAGAGAGGCAATGTGGTATCGCAACAGGCAGTAGCTCCGTCTGTTGCCGCACCAGCTGTTTTAGACCCTCAGTCTCAACGGACAGTAGCTCCGTTTGTTGTTGTCTTTCTTAAACTCTAGTGGTCTATGCTGCAGACAATGCAGTCTCAGCTTGCGGTGTTGATGCAGGAGTTTCAGGCAGAGAAGGTTAACACACCTCCTCCTGCGAGCGCTCCTCCACCTCTACGCAGTCCAGCCTGCCAGACGTATGATGTTGAGGTTCCTCAAGCTACCTCCATGCGTGAGCTGCCGCATTGGGAGTTGCCAGATACCAGCTCTGTGCAGCAACCTCCACTTTCCTTGAGGCAG
This sequence comes from Palaemon carinicauda, assembly GCF_036898095.1. Lineage (NCBI taxonomy): Eukaryota > Metazoa > Arthropoda > Malacostraca > Decapoda > Palaemonidae > Palaemon > Palaemon carinicauda. Next base: position 171,609,239 of record NC_090731.1, on the reverse strand, counting down.
GAGCCTCTTGCCACGCGGCAACCTCCTCAACACTTGAGGCAGGAGCCTTATGCTTTGCAGCAACCTCCTCTACCCTTGAGGTAGGAGCCTCATGCGTTGCGACTACCTCCTCCATCCTCGAGGCAACAACCTCTTGCGGTGCGACAACCTCCACCATCCTCGAGGCAGCAACCTCAACTCCACCTCTGCGCAGTCCACCCTGCCAGACGTATGATGTTGAGGTTCCTCAACCTACCTCCACGCGTGAGCTGCCGCATTGGGAGTTGCCAGATACCAACGCTATGCAGCAACCTCTTGCGTTGCGGCAACCTCCACCATCCTTGAGGCAGCAACCTCAACTCTTGCGGCAGCCACCTCCGCTCTTGAGGCAAGAACCTCAACTCTTGAGGCAAGAGCCTCAACTCTTGAGGAACTTCATGCTATGAGGCAGCCGCCTCAACGCATGCAGCAACCGCATTCTTCACAGCATGAGCCTCTCTCTGCGCAGCTACCTCCTCAACCCTTGAGGCAGACGCAACTCTTGAGGCAGGAACCTCACAGGAGCCTCATGCTATGCGGCATCCTCCTCAAACCATGAGGCAGGAGCCTCATGCTATGCGGCATCCTCCTCAACCCATGAGGCAGGAGCCTCATGCTATGCGACATCCTCCTCTACCCATGAGGCAGCCTCATGCTATGCGGCATCCTCCTCAACCCATGAGGCAGGAGCCTCATGCTATGCGGCATCCTCCTCAACCCATGAGGCAGGAGTCTCATGCTATGAGGAGCCTCATGCTATGCGGCATCCTCCTCAAACCATGAGGCAGGAGCCTCATGCTATGCGGCAACCGCCTCAACCCATGAGGCAGGAGCCTCATACTATGCGGCATCCTCCTCAACGCATGCGGCATAAGCCTCTTCCCTTGCAGCTTGAGCCTCATCCCATGCAGCATGAGCCTCATACCATGCAGCATGAGCCTCATCCCATGCAGCATGAGCCTCATCCCATGCAGCATAAGCCGCACGCCATGCAACATGCTCTGCTTACCTTACAGCATGCTCTACATACAGCATGCTCTGCATACCTTACCGCATGCTTCTCAGTCACACATCTTTGGTTGTTGCCAACTCACTAGACTGTCAAGCAGTTTCATAACGTTGCCTTCTAGTCTGCTGCTTTTGCTCCAGTGAAACCCTCACTGAGAGAACTTAGCTTTTCTCGGATATGGTTCCTGTAGATGAGAAAGTGCTATTCTCCCTCCTTCTGATATTCCCTTGAGGACTCTGTCATTTGGAGAGGAGCCTTTAGCTGCGTAGCCTCCTATGGACTTTTATTTAAGCATAACATGCTTCCAGGGAAGGTAATGGTTCCACTTCAGTCGCTAACCTCGTCTGTTACCACACCTGCTCCCATAGACCTTGAGCTGTGTTGTAAGACATGCAGTCCAAGCTTAGTCCTTGTTAGAGGATTTTTTATTTACGGAGTCAGTGTGTCACTGGGAAGACGTTCAACAACCAGCAGAAGTGACTTGTTGTGACGCAGTGCGGCAACCTCAGCAACCCGATAAGGAGTTGTCTGTACGACCCAGACAGTCTAGACAGCTTCGGGTTGTCACTGTACTTCCTCGCTTCCCCATGGTTAACAGTTCACAGACTGTGCAGCAGTACCATGATCTTGTGTCCGGCTCCGTCAGACGACTAGCTTTTAAGAGCTCCCACAAGTCGTCGCTGTCTGGAGATTCTCAGATGGACTATGGATCTGACCAAGGAACTGGGCCTCCTGGTCAATTTTGAGGAGTCCCAGCTCGTCCCATCCCAGACCATTGTCTACCTGGGTATGGATCTTCAGAGTCGAGCTTTTCGGGCTTTTCCGTCGGCCCCAAAGATCTACTAAGCCCTAGTTTGCATCCAGAGCATGCTGAGAAGGAACCGATGCTCAGTCAGGTAGTGGATGAGTCTAACAGGGACACTTTCATCGCTGGCCCTGTTCATCGAGTTAGGGAGACCCCACCTCCGCCCCCTTCAGTATCATCTAGCGGCTCACTGGATAAAGGACATGACGCTAGAGACGATCTCAGTTCCTGTTTCCGAAGAGAGGAGGTCTACTCTCACGTGGTGAAAGAACAGCTTTCTTCTCAAGGAAGTCTACCTTTGGCTGTTCAGAAACCCGACCGCCGTCTCTTCTCTGACGCATCAGACACGGGCTGGGGTGCGACTTTGGACGGACAGGAATGCTCGGGAACATGGAATCAGGAGCTAAGGACACTTCACATCTTTTGCAAGGAGCTGTTGGCTGTTCATCTGGCCTTGATAAACTTCAAGTCCCTCCAGCTTAACAAGGTGGTGGAGGTGGACTCTGACAACACCACAGCCTTGGCTTACATCTCCAAGCAGGGAGGGACTCATTCGTGGAAGTTGTTCTAGATCGCAAGGGACCTCCTCATCTGGTTAAAAGATCGAAAGCTCACGCTGGTAACGAGGTTCATTCAGGGCGATATGAATGTCATGGCAGATCGCCTTAGCCGGAAGGGTCAGGTCATCCCCACAGAGTGGACCCTTCACAAGAATGTTTGCAGCAGACTTTGGGCCCTGTGGGGTCAGCCAACCATAGATCTGTTCGCTACCTCGATAACCTAGAGGCTCCCTTTGTATTGTTCTCCGATTCCAGTCCCAGCAGCAGTTCACGTGGATGCTTTTCTGCTGGATTGGTCCCATCTCGACCTGTATGCATTCCCGCCGTTCAAGATTGTCAACAGGGTACTTCAGAAGTTCGCCTCTCGCAAAGGGACACGGCTGACGTTGGTTGGCTCCGCTCTGGCCCGCGAGTGAATGGTTCATAGAGGTACTGCAATGGCTGGTCGACATTCCCAGGACTCTTCCTCTAGGAGTGGACCTTCTACGTCTACCTCACGTAAAGAAGGTACATCCAAACCTCCACGCTCTTCGTCTGACTGCCTTCAGTCTTTCGAAAGACTCTCAAGAGCTAGGGGCTTTTCGAAGGAGGCAGCCAGAGCGATTGCCAGCGCAAGGAGGACATCCACTCTCAGAGTCTATCAGTCTAAAGGGGAAGTCTTCCGAAGCTGGTAGAAGGCCAATGCAGTTTCCTCATCCAGTACCACTGTAACCCAGATTGCTGACTTCCTGTTACATCTAAGGAACGTAAGATCCCTTTCAGCTCCTACGATTAAGGGTTACAGAAGTATGTTGGCAGCGGTTTTCCGCCACAGAGGCTTGGATCTTTCCACCAACAAAGATCTACAGGACCTCCTTAGGTCTTTTAAGACCTCAAAGGAACGTCGGTTGTCCACTCCAGGCTGGAATCTAGACGTGGTCCTAAGGTTCCTTATGTCATCAAGATTTGAACCTCTCCAATCAGCCTCTTTTAAGGACCTCACGTTGAAAACTCTTTTCCTCGTGTGCTTGACAACAGCTAAAAGAGTAAGTGAGATCCACGCCTTCAGCAGGAACATAGTTTTCACATCTGAAACGGCTACATGTTCCTTGCAGCTCGGTTTTTTGCTAAAACGAGCTTCCTTCACGTCCTTGGCCTAAGTCGTTCGAGATTCCAAGCCTGTCCAACTTGGTGGGGGACGAACTGGAGAGAGTACTTTGCCCAGTTAGAGCTCTTAGGTACTATCTAAAAAGGTCATAACCTTTACGAGGACAATCAGAAGCCTTATGGTGTGCTATCAAGAAGCCTTCTCTTCCAAGGTCTAAGAACTCAGTTTCTTACCTATTCAGGCTCCTGATTAGGGAAGCACATTCTCATCTGAAGGAAGAAGACCTTGCTTTGCTGAAGGTAAGGACACATGAAGTGAGAGCTGTGGCTACTTCAGTGGCCCTCAAACAGAACCGTTCTCTGCAGAGTGTTATGGATGCAACCTATTGGAGAAGCAAGTCAGTGTTCGCATCATTCTATCTCAAAGATGTTCAGTCTCTTTACGAGAACTGCTACACCCTGGGACCATTCGTAGTAACGAATGCAGTAGTAGGCGGGGGCTCAGCCACTACATTCCCATAATCCCATAACCTTTTTAACCTTTCTCTTGAATACTTTTTATGGGTTGTACGGTCGGCTAAGAAGCCTTCCACATCCTTGTTGATTTGGCGGGTGGTCAATTCTTTCTTGAGAAGCGCCGAGGTTAAAGGTTGTGATGAGGTCCTTTAGTATGGGTTGCAGCCCTTTATACTTCAGCACCTAAGAGTCGTTCAGCATCCTAAGAGGACCGCTACGCTCAGTAAGGAAGACGTACTTAATAAAGGCAGAGTAATGGTTCAAGTCGTCTTCCTTACCAGGTACTTATTTATTTTATGTTATTTTTGAATAACTAATAAAATAAAATACGGGATACTTAGCTTCTTTGTTAACATATATGCTGGTCTCCACCCACCACCCTGGGTGTGAATCAGCTACATGATTATCGGGTAAGATTAATATTGAAAAATGTTATTTTCATTAGTAAAATAAATTTTTGAATATACTTACCCGATAATCATGATTTAATTGACCCACCCTTCCTCCCCATAGAGAACCAGTGGACCGAGGAAAAAATTGAGGTGGTGTTGACAAGAAGTACTGGAGTACCTGACCACAGATGGCGCTGTGGTGTTCACCCCCACCTGTATAGCGATCGCTGGCGTATCCCGACCGTAGATTTCTGTCGGCAACAGAGTTGACAGCTACATGATTATCGGGTAAGTATATTCAAAAATTTATTTTACTAATGAAAATAACATATTATTACTAGCTAAGCTACAACCCTAGTTGGAAGAGTAAGATGCTATAAGCCCAAGGGGTCCAACAAGGAAAAATAGTCCAGTGAGGAAAGGATATAAGCAATATAAGAAATGATGAACAATTGATATGAAATGTTTTAAAAAACATTAGCAACATCAAAACAGATATTTCATATATAAACTATTGAAAGACTTATGTCAGCCTGTTCAACATAAAAAAATTTTCTGCAAGTTTTAACTTTTGAAGTTCTACCGATTCAACTACCCGATTAGGAAGATCATTCCACAACTTGGTAACAGCTGGAATAAAACTTCTAGAATACTGTGTAGTATTGAGACTCATGATGGAGAAGGCCTGGCTATTAGAATTAACTGCTTGCCTAGTATTACGAACAGGATAGAATTGTCCAGGGAGATCTGAATGTAAAGGATGGTCAGAGTTATGAAACATCTTATGCAACATGCATAATGAACTAATTGAACGATGGTGCCAAAGATTAATATCTAGATCAGGAATAAGAAATTTAATAGACCGTAAGTTTCTGTCCAACAAATTAAGATGAGAATCAGCAGCTGAACACCAGAGAGGAGAACAATACACAAAACAAGTTAAAATGAAAGAATTGAAAATACTACTTGCTAATCAGTATCAATTATATTTTCAGGAATCTGGAACAAAGATGCTACTGAAATTCTAATAAAAGAGTTAACAGGAAAGAATATAAAGCAGAATGGAGGGCTGCGCATGAGGTACACTACTTGGGATAAGATACGGAGAACATTAATCGACAGGGGATACAGGTAAGTGGTCCTGCTTTGGAACTCTGTTTCAACCTTAATCAATTTAAGTTTTACTTATTAACATTTACGATTTAACTTGGATTGTCTTTGAATCTTTTTTAAAATTATGAATGTCCCCAGAAGTTAACCCTTTTACCCCCAGGCTATTTGGAACTTTCCAACTCTTTACCCTCAGGGGTTATTTTTTTTCAAGCACATTTTGCAATATATAACAATTTACGACTTAGCGGGCAAGTCCAAAACAGAAGGATGACCTGGAGGGCGCGCGTAGAAGGTGTCGGTGGGGTAGTCCAACTGTGTTTTCTAGGGCCTGTCACGGCCCCCCCTTTTGATGAAGGGATTATCTAAATGGAAGACAGCCTGTGAATAGTGGTTTTCACACGCCCCTGTTGTATACACGACACCCACAAGGTGATCGCGCGAGGGTAGTAACCTCTGCATTCCATGCTTTTATCTTTCTCTAGTATATTTGGAAGATTTATATTAGAAAAGTGTAAAGAAGGACTTCTTTCACCGGCCGTCACAGGTCTCTTCCCAGAAATAGATTTTTCCTTTGTCAAAATCCCTTTTTTTAAATTGCTCTAACAGCCTTAATTTTCGTCATAGAGAGGTCAGGTTGGTCTCATTCTTTTGGAAAATGCCTGATGTTTCTCATAAAGTTATCAAAAATATGCAAAAAAAATGTAAATAGCAGTTTTTTGCAAGGACGTACCAGTACGTCCATGGGGGTAAAGGGATGAGTTTTGTGAAACGTACCAGTACGTCCATTGGGGGTAAAAGGGTTAACGTCAGAAGGATTTTTTTGGCCAAGTTGGCAAAAAGATAATCTATTCTTTTATTTCTATTCTTTTTGTATCCACATATATAATTTTGGTATCCGTTTGACAACTAGTAAATTATTTTAAATGTTATCATTAGGATAGTTCAATAAGTTTTAATTAAAAATTACAGTAAAGTGATAAATATTTAAAAATTACAAGCAAAAAAATATAAGTAATAGGTTATTTTATATAAGTGTTTATGAATAATTCTGCCTCATTTTCAAATAGATATATATTCCTTTATATTTCACTTTAAGTGTTAGCTTGAAAACAATTTGTATTACTGATAATAAAGTGTCGTCGTTTAATACTTGAATCTGTACTACTTTATTTGCAAACTGATTGATGTGTTTTTAGTTGGGGAAGTGTTGAATGGGCTTCTAGAGTTCTGCAATATTGTTTAAAGTGCGCCATCGTAAATTTATTTAAAGAAATGCACAGGATAGGATGCAGAGATATTGATAAATAGAATTAGTTGGAAAGCCAAAGCAAAGTCCCTCAAAAGAAGGCAACTGTGTTACCCCATACGAATGGGAAAAAAGCACGCTAATAGTAGAAGATGTCATTTATGCTGATGAGATAATGTTGATGATGCATGTATTAACCCTTTTACCCCCAGACTATTTGGAAATTTCCAACCCTTAACCCCCAAGGGGTTATTTTTTTCCCAGCACATTTTGCAGTATATATATTTTTTTAAATTGCTCTAACAGCCTTAATTTTTGTCATAGAGAGGTCAGGTTGGTCTCATTCTCTTGGAAAATGCCTGAATTTTCTCAAAAAATTATTGAAAATATGAAAAAAAAAATTCTATAGCATTTTTTTGCAAGGACGTACCGGTACGTCCATGGGGGTAAAGGGATGGCTTTTGTGAAACGTACCAGTACGTCCTTTGGGGGTAAAAAGGTTAAAAACATAGAGGCGTAATTACTATTATTACATCTGTTGATTTGTCGGTCAAACATTGAATTTCTTGTTGAAATTTCAATATTTTGTTTATTTTCTTTAAAAAATCTGTCTTTTGTGGTTTTTCCATAGTTATTCTTCCCACCAAATTCACGGCCGATGGAATGCGCTAGTTACGTTGTACCAGAGAATGGTGGACCGGAATATTAATCCAGATAATGAACCCTTGGAGATGGCCTACAAAGATTTGATTGAGCCCATGTTTCCGTATGTTTCATCCAAGAAATTAAAGGCTAAAGTGAAAGAACCAAAAGGTGAGACACTTGTTTTTGTTAAAGTTTTTTTTAGTTTATATAGGAAATATTTATTTTGGTGTTGCTGTTCTTAAAATATTTCATTTTTCCTTGTTTCTTTCTTCACTGTGCTATTTTCCCTGTTGGAGCCCCTGGGCTTATATCATCCTGCTTTTCCAACTATGGTTATAGCTTAGCAAGTAATGATAATACAGTGAACCCTCGTTTATCGCGGTAGATAGGTTCCAAACCCGGCCGCGATAGGTGAAAATCCGCGAAGTATTGACACCATATTTACCTATTTATTTAACATGTATATTCGGACTTTTAAAACCTTCCCTTGTACGTAGTACTGTTAACAAACACTTAATGCATGTACTACAGTACCCTAAACTAAAACAGGCACAAATATTAAAGGCAATTTTATATCATGCGTTTCCTAAACACGCTAAAAAGCACGATAAAAAATGGCAACCAATGTTTTGTTTACGTTTATCTCTGATCATAATGAAGAAACAAACTCATTTAGTGTACACATATATGTATAGGTTAGTTTTTGCATCGATTATATTGATGTATACAGTATGTTGATTTTGTTATTACCAATGTTTTACTTAATTTTTCTTAGGACTTCCAAATGAAATGTTTTTCTTTATGACGCCGCCTGAAACGACGGCGTCATAATGTACGCTCAGTAAACAACCACGCTCAGAACAAAGAAGGCATTTAACGCGCATGATGAAAGTGATGAATAATGATATTTACAGTAAAAGCATTTACAAAATATGTTATTACAAATATTATTTACCGTATCTATATAAAATCATACAGTACATACTGTACGTAGTAAAGCAGGAAAACAATTTACGAGAGAGAGAGAGAGAGAGAGAGAGAGAGAGAGAGAGAGAGAGAGAGAGAGAGAGATTTTGATTGATTGATTGATTGATTGATTGATTGTTTTACGTACGTAAATGTAAATTTTAAACAAAAAAAATATGATAGGTTACAACATGTATACTCTTCAGACTTTTAAAACCTTCCCTTTAACTTAATGCATACAGTACTAAACTATAAAACAGGTACAAATATTAAAATGTTAGAATATTAAAGTAAAAAATAAAGATTGTTACTGTACTCACCACAAAAGAAGTTCAAGAAAAACTTGAATGATGATGGCGATGAATTTGCTGCACAGTAGAAATGATGATGATGAAGCTGATGATGTCTTCTACTGTGCAGCCAATAATAGTATTTTACGTCTCTTCAGACGGAGGTGTCTTTTCCTGGGACACCTCTTCAACTTCTTCCTGAGACACTTCTTCAATTTCTTCTGAGGGCATTGTGATCGGAAGTTGCTGCCGCTGCTTCTTTTTTCGCAAGAGCATCCTGTAGGGAGCCATGTGTTCATCGATCTTGGTGCAGAATTGTACAGAACGAACCATATCCTCGTCCCACTCTTGCGACATTTCTTTCACCTCATTCGCAAGCTTGCAGAGCTTGGCAAGCCGTTCTAATGTTAAGACCGTTTCTTCGACATTTTCTTGGATCTCTTCCTGTGTTTCACTGTCTTCACTGCCCGATTTCGTCAGGTCTTCGAGGTCTGCGGCCGCTTAACTTCTACTGTCTTTTAACATAGTATCGAGAAGCGTCACCTTCTCAGCAATCGTCATCATCTTTCGGTGCTGTTTAGGCTCACTACCAGCCTTAGTAGAAGCAGAAGGCTTGGGAGGCATTGTACAGTAGGGTTTAACAGAAAGTTCAACAAAAAGTTCAACTTAAAACAGTCACGCACACCACAGATTAAAGTTCACAATTAACAACGTCAACACAGCGATACATCGGGAGACAAAATGACCGCGGAAAGAGATGCTGCGGGTTGGAGAAGCGGTCAAAACACCAATCAGAGGCTAGATTACAAAACTTGGGTTCTGATTCGTCATCTATCAGCGCTTGAACCAATCACAACCCAATTCAAAGTACAAGATACCCTGCGTACAGTATACTGTACAGTAATAATAATAATAAATAATGATACTGTAATAATAATAATAATAATAATGATAATAATAATAATAATAATAACAATAATAATTTTAATAACAACAATAATAATAATAATAATAGCTTTACGTATGCTATTTTACGCTTTTGTTGTAGGATGTGTGTGTGTGTCTCTCTCTCTCTCTCTCGTACGCTTATTCGAAATGTGATTTTTGCAACAAAGAATATTATTGGATGCAGTACTACGTACGTATACATACAAAAGATTCATGGAAAAGAAGCACTTCCATTACATTTGTAGTAATGTACAGTACAGTAGTAGCCAACAGCAGCCTTACACCATTCTAATATGGTATGACTGCATCTGATTTGCGTTTCATGTTCGATTTAATTTTACTACGTACTGTATACAGTACTGAATTATCGTATGATCACATTCTCTTTTCGTGTTTTATTTCTTTCTGTGCTTAATTATATGTCATATGTAATGCAATGAACAATCAGTAAGAGCAGATATTACTAATTACAGTATTAATGGAATTACAGGTAACGAAATATCGTATTTGGGGTCTTCAGATATTGCGGTATTTTCGAAATTTCCGGAAAATCCGCGATATGTATATATATATGGGTTATGGAAAAAACCCGCGAAGTGGTGAATCCGCGATGGTCGAACCGCGAAGTAGCGAGGGTTCACTGTATAATGATGATGATGATGATTATCTTTTACTATATCTCTACAAATATCTATAATAAACTACAAAAAATAGTTAGATTTTAGTTTTGATACTTGGTATTGAGAAAGATAGTGTATGCTAATTTGTTTTATAGGGTGTCAATAATGATCATTTGTTATTCATTGCCCTTATTTTATCTTATTGGATTTTTTCGTGTTTATAGATAAATGGAATGTCCAGATGGAGAGAGCCCTACTGCAGGCATACACCGACAACATTGAAAACTTTCGGAAGAATGAATCTAAAAACAATAGACAAATTTGGTCAGGTATAGTTGAGGTAAGTTCTACGCATTTATTTTTATATTGGAAAACGGGAAAATATATAAATAAAAGGAGGAAATGGCAGAAGGAAAGAAGGACTCTCAAGACTGGAGTGATATTTTTTGAAAAGGATGAAGGGGTAGTTATATGAGAAAGAAGGATAGTCACAAGACTAGAGGGATGCCTCGGTTAAATACATCACATGAGGTGCAGATTTACAAAGCTAAGCAATGAGAGTTTAAAAGGTTTAAAGGTCGCTCATGAATGGCAGAGGCAAGGGACAGTGACATTGCCCTAGCAATCAGGACAATGCCCTAGAGACTGACCATATATTATATGATCAGTGCCCAAGCCTCCTCTCCACCCAAGCTAGGACCAGGGAGGGCCAGGCAGTGGCTGCTGATGACTCAGCAGATAGACCTATAGGCTCCCCCAAACCCCCCAACCTTAGCTCACAAGGATGGTGAGGTTGCAGACACTAATGGCACCAACGAGTCTGAGCGGGACTCGAACCCCCGACTGGGAAACACCAGGCAGAGACGTTACCAATCAGGCCACATAGCATAGCTGGTCTTAGTGCCAGGTAGTGTGAAGTAAAAGAAACTGAGACTTATGTTTCCCCTTATATATTTTTTCTTTTCATTACAACTATGTTGTAATTATATAGGTTTCCTCACCCTTATATCTCAGTTGTTACCCAGGTGTTGTCCTTGCATTGCCTTGTAAGAATACTTTAAGTATAGAAAGCTTGCGTTACTCCTTAGGGTTTCTCAGCTTCTTGGTAACGTCCTTGCTTGGTAATTGACAACTGGGGATCGAGTCCTCAAATTCATTAGTTCCTTTGATTGCTGCAATCTCACCATTCTTGTGAGATAGGGATGGGGGTTATGGGAGGTTTGGGGGAGCCTATAGATCTATCTGCTGAATCATCAGCAGCCATTGCCTGGGCCTCCATGGTCCTAGCTTGGGTGGAGAGAGGTTTGGGCACTGATAATGTATATATGCTCAGTCTCTAGGGCATTGTCCTGCTTGATAGGGCTATATCACTGTCCCTTACCTCTGCAATTCATTAGTGGCCTTTGAACCTTAAGTAAACCCTTTTGAGATGTTAAATTGCATTTTTATGACAGAAAATTTGGTACGTATGATTATAGTTTAATTTTGACATCTTCCTTTTAATCCAACATAAAATTCTTTACAGCAATTGAAGAGAGAACAAAACTTCAATACAACCGTTGAAAAAGCAAGGACCCGCTTTTACGAGCTTACAAAATACTACAGCTCTATGCTACGATATAATTCGCAACCAGGGGCTCTACACAGAGAATCCAAACATCATGAAATTCTTGCAAAAGTGAGTTTTGATTTTTGAATTTTATGTAAATGGTATCGCTAGAACGTACTATATAGTTTGAGAAGTATTCTCTTGAATATAGATAATCTTATTAAGCAATGTCTAATGCTTTGTAATATATATTGTGGAAGCAGAAAAATGTTTCTATAATTTTCCTAATTTTACATTTTAGATCTACAGCCAGTACAATTTGTGGCCTCATGATGGCTCTATCATTAAATTGGACAACACAAATGCCAGGAGAATGAGGCAGTGTAAGTTCATTTTATTTTTGAGCAAAGAAATATTGTATTTAAAGAAAAAAAACTTCATCAGGTTTTTGTTACGTTAATAATTTAAGTAAAGCTAATTTCACATATCAAAAGGCTACTTAACCCTATTACCCCCAAGGTATGTTGAACTTTTAAGCACATTTTGCTATATATTTTTTTTTTAATTGCTCTAACAGCCTTAATTTTTGTCATAGAGAGGTCAGGTTGGTCTCATTCTTTTGGAAAATGCCTGAAGTTTCTCATAAAGTTATCAAAAATATGCAAAAACATGTAAATAACAGTGTTTTGCAAGAACGTACCGGTACGTCCATTAGGGGTGAAAGGGTTAATTTTGGTACTGAGATGAATGAATTACTGCTTTTATATTTTGATTGATACATCCAAAAGCTTTTTATTATTTAGTAGACGAAGTAAGTTTTAGTATAGGTTCTGGTACAGTAATTGATTTGATAAATGCCTGATTTGTTCTTATGATGCAACTGTTCTTCCTTTCAAAGCTTATAATTGCATTGTTCATCTGAGTAGCTTCCTAAATAATGAGGAAATACATACAGAGAAGTTTTGGAATAATGATGGGTATGTATTTATGAAATTTAAAACTATCCTAATTTTTATTTTTATTTTTTGACGAACATCAGTAAACGCACAGCTTCGATGGTCGGAAGAAGAGTCGCGGGCAGTGTTGCAACTCTACCCCCAAGTCTTGACGGAACATTTACAGAGTGCGGAGCAACAGCCTTTAGAAGAGCTGTGGGTGCAGATGGCCAAGATGCTACTTTGTGTGAAAAACATTCAGAAACTCCCATATGAGGTATGATATTTCTATTTTAACCCTTTTACCCCCAGGCTCTTTGGAAATTTCCAACCCTTAACCCCCAAGGGGTTATTTTTTTCCCAGCACATTTTGCAGTATATTTTTTTTAAATTGCCCTAACAGCCTTAATTTTTGACATAGAAAGGTCAGGTTGGTCTCATTCTCTTGGAAAATGCCTGAATTTTCTCAAAAATTCATCAAAAATATGAAAAAAAGAAATTGTATAGCATTTTTTTGCAAGGACGTACCAGTACGTCCATGGGGGTAAAGGGATGGCTTTTGTGAAACGTACCAGTACGTCCTTTGGAGGTAAAAGGGTTAAAAGAAATTTTTAATAATTGATGCTTTTGAAAATTAAAAGTAATACAGGAAGTCCCCAACATACAAATATCCGGAGATAAAAACATAAATCCAGCTGAAAATAGCAAAGATACCATAAAGAAATGATGTAATAAAACAATATTATGTCAGTTGATACAGTAAACAAAATTATATTTGTCATAACCTGATATCTATTTCATATGAAATCTGTCTACAGTATTTGCTGACTTTTGTAGCTTGAAATCATAGGCATGAGATTCAGATTAGGTCTATGGGATTCCGGTTAGGCTTACATTGCCCAAAATTTCACAAAATTCAATTTGCAAACAATTCGATATACAAACAGTTTTTTGGAACCTAGTAAGGTTGAGAACTTTCTGTATTGGGTTTCAATTGTCTTGCATGACAGTACTGTACACTATTATTATCTGTTCTGAGTTTTCTTATTTTCAATATTAATCTTACCCGATAATCATGTAGCTGTCAACTCTGTTGCCCGACAGAAATCTACGGTCGGGATACGCCAGCGATCGCTATTCAGGTGGGGGTATACACAACAGCGCCATCTGTGGTCAGGTACTCTAGTACTTCTTGTCAACACCACCTCAATTTTTCCTCTGTCGTGCCTCCGGCTAGACCTACTTGGATACGCTGTTGATTCTGGAGTTATTGCTCACGATTTGGTGATGTATTTGCTCTAGAGTTTAGCCTTCGCTATTCAGGAAGCTATATCATTAGCTTAGCAAGTTTTTGGAATTAATTTGATTTAATTTTTGATTTAATTTTGGTACGAAGAGAGTATGAACTCTCTTTCACTTTTAAATGGCCGACCCTTCCCTTAGACGGAAGTGTTGGTGTCGAAGAGAGTATAGACTCTCTTAATTTTGCTTAACAAAGTTATAGATTTATTTTATATCTCTCCGCCTTTTATAGGCCTCTTTGATTAACTTCCTTTTATTATAAACTTATTAAAATTAATTTTTATATTTGTTTATATTCGACCTTTCCTAATAGTAGGCGGTCTTTTCTTGAACCGAAGTTAATTAACATTGAGCCCGTCATTTCGTTTTTACCTGTTAACATATTATGCTATTTTAATGTTTTTGAAAGAATTTCTTTGATAGTCTTGTACTGTTTTCAAAGTTGAACTAACGTTTTGTTTTGTCTCTGCAGTTGTTGACGTTCAGAACGTTCAACTTGCGCTCTATCGTTACGATAGAGAGAGAGTCTATCACGGTGTCACGTTGCAGTAAGAGTAAACCGATTCTAGCGTTTTGTTCATTCTTTCTTAGCTTAAATGGTTTTAATTCTAATAAAGGAACTTTTTATTTGGGAAACCTTTCAGTTTTTTTCCTTTAACAATAATATGTTTTAACGATATATATAATTGGGCTCTTCTCTCAGGTGCTAAGTCAAGAGAGAGAGAGAGAGAGAGAGATAGAGACGGAGGGAGAGAGAGGAGGATAAACGTTTCGTTCAAGCGGGTAACGTTGTTATCGTTTTTGCTCTTCTCCCTAGTCTCTTTAGGGGAAGAAGGTAAACGTTTCTAGAGTTTTATTCTTGTTCTCAGGCCTTATGCGGTGAGAGATTTTAAACGTAGTTTATTTGATCTAGTGTTTAGTCTCTTTTCCAGCCACTGAATTATTTATCTTTCATTATGTTTTTCTGTTACATTGTAATACTGTTTTCGCAATTACTAACTTTTAATGAAGGATAGAATTGCGTGTTTCAGGTACAAACCACTTAAAGTTTCGAGTTCAGTGAAATAAGTGCAAACAGAAAATCAAAAGTGATAAGCGCAAAGTGTTACAGTGTTGCGTTCGAGGGTTCGTCTGTTCGTGCCAGTTGTTCGCCTAGTCTGGGACCTCTTACAAGCTCCCAAGCCCAGGGGAGAAGTAATGTCGAAGGACTTATGGGTTCAGCAGGCCTTGATCGACGAACAGACGTTTCCCTCCGTGGTTTCGGGTGTAACCAACTCACGTAGCCGACGTGATCACCCCACCCACACAAAGACGAGAGAGCCCATTTATTCCTCGTCTGCGGAAGAGGTTTCTCGCAGAAACCATGGACCAAATCTTGCAGCTTTTAAGTGCAAGTCGGTCCCTTCCGCGCAAGTCCAACTCCTAGGTGGTGCCATTAGCACTGGGTCAGTTCGGACTTGCTGCAGTACGACAACTGCACACCTCCCAGAGAGGCAAGGTGGTATCGCAACAGACAGTAACTCCGTCTGTTGCCGCACCAACTGTTTTAGACCCTCAGTTTCAACGGACAGTAGCTCCGTTTGTTGTTGTCTTTCTTAAACTCTAGTGGTCTATGCTGCTGACAATGCAGTCTCAGCTTGCGGTGTTGATGCAGGAGTTTCAGGCAGAGAAGGTTAACACACCTCCTCCTGCGAGCGCTCCTCCACCTCTACGCAGTCCAGCCTGCCAGACGTATGATGTTGAGGTTCCTCAAGCTACCTCCATGCGTGAGCTGCCGCATTGGGAGTTGCCAGATACCAGCTCTGTGCAGCAACCTCCACTTTCCTTGAGGCAGGAGCCTCTTGCCACGCGGCAACCTCCTCAACACTTGAGGCAGGAGCCTTATGCTTTGCAGCAACCTCCTCTACCCTTGAGGTAGGAGCCTCTTGCGTTGCGACTACCTCCTCCATCCTCGAGGCAGCAACCTCTTGCGGTGCGACAACCTCCACCATCCTCGAGGCAGCAACCTCAACTCCACCTCTGCGCAGTCCACCCTGCCAGACGTATGATGTTGAGGTTCCTCAACCTACCTCCACGCGTGAGCTGCCGCATTGGGAGTTGCCAGATACCAGCGCTATGCAGCAACCTCTTGCGTTGCGGCAACCTCCACCATCCTTGAGGCAGCAACCTCAACTCTTGCGGCAGCCACCTCCACTCTTGAGGCAACCTCAACTCTTAAGGCAAGAGCCTCAACTCTTGAGGAACCTCATGCTATGAGGCAGCCGCCTCAACGCATGCAGCAACCGCATTCTTCACAGCATGAGCCTCTCTCTGCGCAGCGTCCTCCTCAAACCATGAGGCAGGAGCCTCATGCTATGCGGCAATGGGCTCTCGTGGCATGGTTGGTTTCGACCTGGCCTTTCATTAGAAGGGGCTAGCGTTCGATCCCAAGTATGAGGTAGAAATTTATTTCTATTTGAACACGATGTTGTGTTGATATTTATCCATATTGACTCATTAGGGGTAATTTGAATGAATTACTACCAATTGTGTCACGTGGTGGCCCGGGGAAATCTGGTAAAACTCGCTGGTAAAGAGACTGATGTCTCAACAGGTAAATCCTCGGACAGCTAGATTAGGGTCAGGTTCAGATTTCCTTTTAAGAATAAATAACCGCCTCAACCCATGAGGCAGGAGCCTCATACTATGCGGCATCCTCCTCAACGCATGCGGCATAAGCCTCATCCCTTGCAGCTTGAGCCTCATCCCATGCAGCATGAGTCTCATACCATGCAGCATGAGCCTCATCCCATGCAGCATGAGCCTCATCCCATGCAGCATAAGCCGCACGCCATGCAACATGCTCTGCTTACCTTACAGCATGCTCTACATACAGCATGCTCTGCATACAGCATGCTCTGCATACAGCATGCTCTGCATACCTTACCGCATGCTTCTCAGTCACACATCTTTGGTTGTTGCCAACTCACTAGACTGTCAAGCAGTTTCATAACGTTGCCTTCTAGTCTGCTGCTTTTGCACCAGTGAAACCCTCACTGAGAGAACTTAGCTTTTCTCGGATATGGTTCCTGTAGATGAGAAAGTGCTATTCTCCCTCCTTCTGATTTTCCCTTGAGGACTCTGTCATTTGGAGAGGAGCCTTTAGCTGCTTAGCCTCCTATGGACTTTTATTTAAGCATAGCATGCTTCCAGGGAGGGTAATGGTTCCACTTCAGTCGCTAACCCCGTCTGTTACCACACCTGCTCCCATAGACCTTGAGCTGTGTTGCAAGACATGCAGTCCAAGCTTAGTCCTTGTTAGAGGATTTTTTTGTTTACGGAGTCAGTGTGTCACTGGGAAGACGTTCAACAACCAGCAGAAGTGACTTGTTGTGACGCAGTGCGGCAACCTCAGCAACCCGATAAGGAGTTGTCTGTACGACCCAGACAGTCTAGACAGCTTCGGGTTGTCACTTTACTTCCTCGCTTCCCCATGGTTGACAGTTCACAGACTGTGCAGCAGTACCATGATCTTGTGTCCGGCTCCGTCAGACGACTAGCTTTTAAGAGCTCCCACAAGTCGTCGCTGTCTGGAGATTCTCAGATGGACTATGGATCTGACCAAGGAACTGGGCCTCCTGGTCAATTTTGAGGAGTCCCAGCTCGTCCCATCCCAGACCATTGTCTACCTGGGTATGGATCTTCAGAGTCGAGCTTTTCGGGCTTTTCCGTCGGTCCCAAAGATATACTAAGCCCTAGATTGCATCCAGAGCATGCTGAGAAGGAACCGATGCTCAGTCAGGTAGTGGATGAGTCTAACAGGGACACTTTCATCGCTGCCCTGTTCATCGAGTTAGGGAGACCCCACCTCCCCCCCTTCAGTATCATCTAGCGGCTCACTGGATAAAGGACATGACGCTAGAGACGATCTCAGTTCCTGTTTCCGAAGAGAGGAGGTCTACTCTCACGTGGTGAAAGAACAGCTTTCTTCTCAAGGAAGTCTACCTTTGGCTGTTCAGAAACCCGACCGCCGTCTCTTCTCTGACGCATCAGACACGGGCTGGGGTGCGACTTTGGACGGACAGGAATGCTCTGGAACATGGAATCAGGAGCTAAGGACACTTCACATCTATTGCAAGGAGCTGTTGGCGGTTCATCTGGCCTTGATAAACTTCAAGTCCCTCCAGCTTAACAAGGTGGTGGAGGTGGACTCTGACAACACCACAGCCTTGGCTTACATCTCCAAGCAGGGAGGGACTCATTCGTGGAAGTTGTTCTAGATCGCAAGGGACCTCCTCATCTGGTTAAAAGATCGAAAGCTCACGCTGGTAACGAGGTTCATTCAGGGCGATATGAATGTCATGGCAGATCGCCTTAGCCGGAAGGGTCAGGTCATCCCCACAGAGTGGACCCTTCACAAGAATGTTTGCAGCAGACTTTGGGCCCTGTGGGGTCAGCCAACCATAGATCTGTTCGCTACCTCGATAACCTAGAGGCTCCCGTTGTATTGTTCTCCGATTCCAGACCCAGCAGCAGTTCACGTGGATGCTTTTCTGCTGGATTGGTCCCATCTCGACCTGTATGCATTCCCGCCGTTCAAGATTGTCAACAGGGTACTTCAGAAGTTCGCCTCTCGCAAAGGGACACGGCTGACGTTGGTTGGCTCCGCTCTGGCCCGCGAGAGAATGGTTCATAGAGGTACTGCAATGGCTGGTCGACATTCCCAGGACTCTTCCTCTAGGAGTGGACCTTCTACGTCTACCTCACGTAAAGAAGGTACATCCAAACCTCCACGCTCTTCGTCTGACTGCCTTCAGACTTTCGAAAGACTCTCAAGAGCTAGGGGCTTTTCGAAGGAGGCAGCCAGAGCGATTGCCAGAGCAAGGAGGACATCCACTCTCAGAGTCTATCAGTCTAAAGGGGAAGTCTTCCGAAGCTGGTACAAGGCCAATGCAGTTTCCTCATCCAGTACCACTGTAACCCAGATTGCTGACTTCCTGTTACATCTAAGGAACGTAAGATCCCTTTCAGCTCCTACGATTAAGGGTTACAGAAGTATGTTGGCAGCGGTTTTCCGCCACAGAGGCTTGGATCTTTCCACCAACAAAGATCTACAGGACCTCCTTAGGTCTTTTAAGACCTCAAAGGAACGTCGGTTGTCCACTCCAGGCTGGAATCTAGACGTGGTCCTAAGGTTCCTTATGTCATCAAGATTTGAACCTCTCCAATCAGCCTCTTTTAAGGACCTCACATTAAAAACTCTTTTCCTCGTGTGCTTGACAACAGCTAAAAGAGTAAGTGAGATCCACGCCTTCAGCAGGAACATAGTTTTTCACATCTGAAACGGCTACATGTTCCTTGCAGCTCGGTTTTTTGCTAAAACGAGCTTCCTTCACGTCCTTGGCCTAAGTCGTTCGAGATCCCAAGCCTGTCCAACTTGGTGGGGGACGAACTGGAGAGAGTACTTTGCCCAGTTAGAGCTCTTAGGTACTATCTAAAAAGGTCATAACCTTTACGAGGACAATCAGAAGCCTTATGGTGTGCTATCAAGAAGCCTTCTCTTCCAAGGTCTAAGAACTCAGTTTCTTACTATTCAGGCTCCTGATTAGGGAAGCACATTCTCATCTGAAGGAAGAAGACCTTGCTTTGCTGAAGGTAAGGACACATGAAGTGAGAGCTGTGGCTACTTCAGTGGCCCTCAAACAGAACCGTTCTCTGCAGAGTGTTATGGATGCAACCTATTGGAGAAGCAAGTCAGTGTTCGCATCATTCTATCTCAAAGATGTCCAGTCTCTTTACGAGAACTGCTACACCCTGGGACCATTCGTAGCAACGAATGCAGTAGTAGGCGGGGGCTCAGCCACTACATTCCCATAATCCCATAACCTTTTTAACCTTTCTCTTGAATACTTTTTATGGGTTGTACGGTCGGCTAAGAAGCCTTCCACATCCTTGTTGATTTGGCGGGTGGTCAATTCTTTCTTGAGAAGCGCCGAGGTTAAAGGTTGTGATGAGGTCCTTTAGTATGGGTTGCAGCCCTTTATACTTCAGCACCTAAGAGTCGTTCAGCATCCTAAGAGGACCGCTACGCTCAGTAAGAAAGACGTACTTAATAAAGGCAGAGTAATGGTTCAAGTCGTCTTCCTTACCAGGTACTTATTTATTTTATGTTATTTTTGAATAACTAATAAAATAAAATACGGGATACTTAGCTTCTTTGTTAACATGTATGCTGGTCTCCACCCACCACCCTGGGTGTGAATCAGCTACATGATTATCGGGTAAGATTAATATTGAAAAATGTTATTTTCATTAGTAAAATAAATTTTTGAATATACTTACCCGATAATCATGATTTAATTGACCCACCCTTCCTCCCCATAGAGAACCAGTGGACCGAGGAAAAAATTGAGGTGGTGTTGACAAGAAGTACTAGAGTACCTGACCACAGATGGCGCTGTTGTGTACACCCCCACCTGAATAGCGATCGCTGGCGTATCCCGACCGTAGATTTCTGTCGGGCAACAGAGTTGACAGCTACATGATTATCGGGTAAGTATATTCAAAAATTTATTTTACTAATGAAAATAACATATTGTTCTTTCTATACTATGCAATATCTTATGCCTTCTGTTATGTTAGAATTCTAATTCAGGCCTATACAGGGGCAATAGTATGGATAGAGAAGGCTTTACAATATTATAAACATTAAAAGTTATGTGTAATCTTTTTCCAACTCAATGTAAAATAATCAAAATCCATATGATGAGACCTGACAGTACTTCATTGGATCCTTCTCTCTGGTTAGGCTTCACTTTCCCTTTGCCTACACATACTGTACACCGAATAGTCTGGCCTATTCTTTACATATTCTCCTCGGTCCTCATACACCTGACAACACTTGAGATTACCAAACAATTCTTCTTCACCCCAAGGGGTTAACTACTGCACTGTATTTGTTCAGTGGTCTCTTTCCTCTTGGTAAGGATAGAAGACACTCTTTATCTATGGTAAGCCGTTCTTCTAGGAGGACACTCCAAAACTAAACCATTGTTCTCTAGTCTTGGGTAGTGCCATAGCCTCTGTACCATGGTCTTCCACTGTCTTTGGTTAGAGTTCTCTTGTTTGAAGGTACACTCGGGCACACCATTTTATCTTTTTTCTTTTTTTCTTGCTAAGTTTTTATAGCTTATATAGGAAATATTTATTTTAATGTAGTTACTGTTCTTGAAATATTTTACTTTTCCTTGTTTCCTTTCCTCACTGGACTATTAACCCTGTTGGGGCAGCTGGGCTTATAGCATCCTGCTTTTCCAACTAGGGTTGTAGCTTAGTAAGTAATAATGATAATGTAATGATAATAATGTAAATCTACATCTTTTAATTCTTGTTTTGAACACAACAGATCGAGGAACACATTGTACTCTTACGGCGGGGCTTCAAAAACGACAATCCCTTCCCCTTCCGTGCCGAGATGGAAGAACTGGAAGAGACGGAGCATAGCCTCTGTTTCTCTCCCACCGAATCGCCTTCAACGGACACAGTTCAGATGATCCCTTATTGGAGCCACGTGGCCGCATACACTCTTCTGGATTACGTTATTCACTACCGACAAGAGGGAGTCAAGACTTTGAATGACTGCATGTATGAAGTCATTAGTATGGATTTAGAATCTCATGGTTATAAGTAAGTACAGTATAGTAATAGTTCATTACCTCCGCCAACGAAGTTGGAAGGAGGTTATGTTTTACCCCCTCTTTGTGTTTGTTTGTGAACAGCTTCCTGGCCACAATTTTAATCTTAGAGTGATGAAACTTGCAGGGATTAACTGTTATGTAAAAAACTGTAAATGATTAAGTTTTTTAAGGTTAAGGTCACGGTCAAGAAAAAGGTCTAATTCATGTAATCAGCCATAAGTTTGGATATTTCTGGGCTCGAACCTGTGCCGCCCAGTGAATAAGCTCCATTTAGCACTTATTCTTAGGTAATTTACTGCTAAATATACCAGAGAAAAAATGTAAAGGAGTGCTAGGTTAACTAGCTCGCTCACCTATTGGTGTCGGTATAAAATTGGGCGTATAGTCCAGAGGTCCCGCACTATTTAGATTTATCCACGACAGAAACCCCAATAGAGGAGAGCCGTTCAACCTCACTCGGTACTACTAACAATGCATCCGCTCAGAACCCAACTCCTTTTAGCACGACGAGTATAGTAACCCGCATTTTTGTTGTGCTCTCGTTTTTTTGTTTAATTTCCATTGAATTATGGCTTCTTCGTCGGTTTCCCAGGAGACACTGTCTAAGTTAAGTACCAAGCTTGGTTTTACTGTGTTTTGAGCAACCTAGATCGTTTAATATTTATATTATAGGAGTTTATTCTCTTCGTTCATATCGATCTTGCTTGATTTCACTACAGTTGGTACTCCTGTTTTTGAGAGCTTTTAAGTTTCACTCGCGGTGTTACTATGTGTATTATTTTTATTATTAAATATTATTTGTTATTGTGAATATTCATTATTTAGCGTTTAGAATCCTCGTGGTTCAATTTTAGGGCCGATATCATTTACGTATCGTTATGGCTGCCGACCTTCGTTACTAGGCGGCAATGTTATTTTTAGCCATCAGGTGTGTCTTTTGTGATTTAATAATTATGTTGCATGCCTTGCCCAAAATTCTATGTGTTTATTCATATAATTTTTAACGCTATTATTATTATAATGAATATTTGTGCCATTACTCCGTTTGATCTGTCTGGTTGGGGATCGTCAGTTGGTAGCCCTGCTGCCTCGTATCACGTGATCCTCCCCCACGCTCCCCCTCTCGCTAGGTGGGCGACTAGGCTTCTCCCCCCTCCACTAGGGGACCGTTGCCTTCCCTCCTTTTAGAGGGGGTAGTTCAGTGTTTATGGACCTTGTCCTCCGGGTGTCCCGGCGGGTTCGTCTCTGTCTAGTCTGGTTGGCCACCGGTCAACAGAGTTGGATCCCGGTGCACCCTATTTTATATTCACTTTTCATTCTGGCTTATGTTATACGAAACCCTCCGGGTTCAGTGGCGGTTCTTAGCTACAGTTCCGCCCCCCCTATTATTTTATAACATTTCCTATGATGATATATGATGATTATATATGACAGATCACTACCCCGGAGTCCCTAAATGAATTGGTATTGGATATACTTTTATTTCCCGGCCCGGGGCCTACCCCGCCCCGGGAAATCAGACACCATATGTCTTAATTCCTTGTTATTGCATCCTTTTTTATGCTCCCGGCTCGACCGGAATGGATTGCTATACTTTAGTTTCAAGTTAGACTTATGTTTAGGCCCGGGTCCTCCGGTCCCGCCCCTACGTAAGAATATTACAGTTAAGCTCTAACCTTGTGTTAGACCTATGTTAGGCCCGGGTCCTCCGGACCCGCCCCTACCTAAGAATATTACAGTTAAGCTCTAATCTTGTGTTAGACCTATGTTAGGCCCGGGTCCTCCGGACCCGCCCCTACTTAAAGAATATTACGGTTAGGCTCTATTCTTGTGTTAAACCTATGTTAGGCCCGGGTCCTCCGGACCCGCCCCTACTTAAGGGAATTACAGTTTCTCATATACTATTCTTTTTATAGATGGTGCATTGTCTGACGCCGGCCTGTGCAGCTGTTCTGCACCAGCCTTGTGGCCACTCCGTCTGCCGATCTCACGCCCTTTGTGGGGTTCAACTGGAAGACGTTGTGGTATGGCACCCGGATAACTGTGTGATTTGCTTCGACCTCATCACTACCCTTGGATCTGACTCGGTGAGTCCCGTTGGCTATGTTGCCTTCTTATTTATTTTACTATTAGTAAGATATCTATGGTCTTGAAGGACCATTGGGAGTTTTCCCTTTTATAATTCCCACTATTATTTCAGGCATCCCCGGAACAAAAGTCTGCGGCTCGGGCCACACTGAAGGTGTGGGTTGGTGGGTTTGCCCGGAATGTAAAGTCTAAGCGGCCGTACGTCCTATCTGAGGACTACTGCACCATGGTTTACCCCAACGCCAAGTCTTCAGCTGCTGTGGCTAGGCATGTGGCAGCTCCCATCATTGCCCACATTGATGCCACTATAACGGGTCTCATCGACCCAGAGCAAGATCCATCGGACGCCCCCGGAGGTCTGGAGGACAATGTTGCCTCCATGAACCTGGACGTCGAACCAATGTTACTAGACGAGCCGGATACAGGTAGGGTGGTAAGTGAGGCAGGTGTGTCCGGCACTGAGATTCCTATCCTCAGCCCCGCTCTTTCTTCTTCTTCTGATCGCTCTTCTTTTCATGGATTTTCTGGGGACCGTGATTCGTCTCAACGATCATACCCGGTCCCCCCTAAGGATAAGTCTACTTCAAGAACCTTACCCAAAGCTCGCAAGCCTCACAAGACTTCTCATGGCTCTAAACAAAGTACGAACCTGTCATCAAAGGCCTCTGGTTCCTCCTCTAAGTCTCACGACCCGGGAGTTCATTCCGCCCCTCCTGCTGCTAGCCCGGGCCTTTCCGAATCAGCCATGCTTCGCATCGTGTCAGAGATGCAGGCAAAGTTGGTTTCGGAGATGCAGTCGAAGATGGACACGATGTTCTCTAACATCGGTCAGAGACTTGGGGCTTTAGAGCAAGGAGCTCCGGAGAGAGTCCAAAGCTCTCTCATCCCGGATGCCTCTAAGCTCCCGCCGTTTGCCAAGAACAACCCCTGGCGTATGGCTCTTCATTCCCCGTTCTCAGACGGAATGTTGACTTTGGAGGGCCTTGGCACTCGTCCTCTAGAGGACTTTGAATTCTTTCCTCCTGGTCTGGCATTTCCATTTCATGGTTATGCCAGGCTTACCGAGGAAGCTTTAGTTCGATTAGACAAGGTCCCCAAAGAGACGGTCATCTTCCCGAAGGAGCAAGCCCAATCTGTTTGGGCCAGATTTTTGAACGACATCGGCTGCACTAACACCATGCTGACGCCTTATAAAAGCTCCTTTACGATGTTCTTAATGGACAAGAACACCTTGACTCCATGCGTCAATAAGGTGGCAGAGCTTGCCTTCCAATATGCTCTGGAGGAGAAGCCCTTGCCTCCCATCCGAGAGGTGGATCCAATCTCCCTCCTTCTTCCTTCAGGCATTGAGTGTTGGGACAACGTCCATACCACCTTTACCTCTGGCAAGCTTGCAGCAGACTGTGCCTCAGTTTTGTTTAGTGAGAGGCTTCCCCGTCTCCCGGAATCCCTCATTAAACAGGAATATGATTCCCGCCTACGTGTGGGCCGTACTCTAAACTTGGCCACATCCACGGAGTCGATAGCCTTGACTTACGATACGGAGAGTATTTTTAAGTCTCAACAAGGCTACGTTACAGTCTCTATATTATGACTTGTATGACTTCGCTACTGCTAAACGCAGATGTCGCAAGCATGTCCTAGCTGAGGCGACGATTAGGCATGAACCTAATAAACTCATCCGGTCCTCCTGTTGGGGTTCAAATCTCTTCCCCGAGGATCTCGTAGAGGAAGTCTTGGCGGAGGCCACTAGGGTTAATCAGAGCCTTAAAGCCCGTTGGGGTTTGACCCCTAAACGCAAATATGACCCCGCAAATTATCAAGCCCGGGGTAGGAAGAAGCTTAGACCATATACCTCCACCCAGTTCAGGCAACAGCAGAGTGCTTCATCCAACTTCCGGCTGCCTCTTCCTCCATCTTCTGTTGTCCCTGCACAGCCTTCCACCTCTCAGGCTCCTTCGGACGACTATGTCACCGTTCTGCTCCCTAAGAGCCAGCTTTCTGGTGCCTCCGCCACTTCTCCTGCCTTTAACCAGTCTTACGAGGCTCATAGCTCTTCCCAGAGTTATGGTAGAGGTAGAGGCTACCACCGTGGCTCTAACCCGAACAAAGGCAGGGGAAGAGCCTTTCGCAGAGGAAAGAACTTCCGAGGCGGACGTGGAGGCAACTCCTCAAACCAATACTGAGGTGCAGCAGGTAGGGGGGAGGCTCTATGCCTTCCGCAACAAATGGAGGTTCAGTCCCTGGGCGTTCAGTATCATCTCCAAGGGACTGGGGTGGAGTTGGATTCAAGGACCTCCTCCTCCGAACAAATTTCGTCAACATTCCACTCCGGACCTGGTCGAATTTGTCCAGGATCTTTTACAAAAGAACGCCATACAAGAAACGAAACATCTGAAGTTTCAAGGTCGGCTGTTCAGTGTCCCGAAGAAGGATTCAGACAAGAGAAGAGTGATTCTAGACCTATCCCTTCTCAACTTGTCCATTCAATGCGACAAGTTTCGAATGCTTACCGTCTCGCAGGTGCGGACCTTACTTCCCCGTGGGGCCGTCACCACCTCTATCGATCTTACAGACGCCTATTATCACGTCCCGATAGCGAGACACTTCCGTCCGTACCTAGGCTTTCGCTTAGGGGACAAAAGTTACTCCTTCAAGGTGATGCCTTTCGGGCTCAACATCGCCCCAAGGATCTTCACAAAGTTAGCAGAAGTCGCTGTTCAGGAACTCAGGAATCAAGGGATTCAAGTAGTAGCCTATCTGGACGACTGGCTCATTTGGTCAGACACCTCCCAAAATTGCCTAAAAGCCACTCACAAAGTCATCCATTATCTTCAATCTCTAGGCTTCCAGATCAACTTCAAGAAGTCCCGTCTTCTTCCAAAATCGAAGTTCCAATGGCTCGGCCTGCAATGGGATCTTATTTCTCATACTTTGTGTCTTCCCAGACCCAAGAGGTTAGAGATTGCAAGGAACACCAAACGCTTTCTCAAAGACAAAGTAAGTTCCAGACGACTCCAAGAGAGGATTCTGGGGTCCCTTCAGTTTGCCTCAGTGACGGATCTTCTTCTGAAGGCAAAATTGAAAGATATCAATCGTGTCTGGCGTTCGAGGGCGAACCGGAAGCTCCGGGACAGGAAAGTCCGCCTTCCTCCCATTCTACGGGAAAGACTTCTTCCTTGGACAAGAGCAAACAGTCTGTCAAAGTCAGTTCCCCTTCGATTTCCGCCTCCGAAATTAATCATTCACACGGACGCATCCTTATCAGGTTGGGGCGGCTATTCTCAGCTCAAGAAAGTTCAAGGTCTTTGGACTCCCTTGTTCCGCCAATTTCACATCAATGTGCTAGAGGCCATGGCAGTTCTTCTAACCCTGAAACGTCTCGCTCTTCCCAAGAAACAACACCTTCGTCTGGTCCTCGACAGCGAAGTGGTGGTCCGCTGCCTCAACAGAGGCGGGTCAAAGTCAGGGCCTCTGAACCATGTTCTAGTAACCATATTCTCCCTAGCAGCCTTGAACCGTTGGCATCTTTCAGCTGTCCACCTGGCGGGAGTCCGGAATGTAGTGGCAGACGCCCTGTCCCGGACCTCCCCTCTAGAATCGGAATGGTCACTCGATCTAAAGTCATTTCGGTGGATTCTCTCTCAGGTTCCCGGTCTCCAAGTGGACCTCTTCGCCACGGAATCCAACCACAAATTGAGAGTATATGTGGCTCCCAATCTAGACCCTCAGGCTTACGCCACAGACGCCATGTCACAGAATTGGGACACCTGGGAAAAGATTTATCTCTTTCCCCCGGTGAATCTTTTGCTGAAAGTTCTAGACAAACTGAGATCCTTCAAGGGACAAGTAGCCTTGGTCGCACCCAACTGGCCCAAGAGCAACTGGTATCCTCTCCTGCGAGAGTTGAGACTATACCCTCACCCGATACCCAATCCGGTTCTGTCTCAGATAGTACAAACACGCGTTGTGTACGCTTTCTCAAACATTCAGAGCGCCCTAACTTTATGGACTTTATGAAGTTTGCGGCTATGCATGGTGCCAATATTGATCCTCAAAACACCTTGTTCCTAGAATCGGATAAACGGGATTCCACCATCCGCCAGTATGACTCTGCAGTTAAAAAGTTGGCAAAATTTTTAATAGACTCAGACGTGAACTGTATGAACTTGAACCTTACAGTCACTTTCTTTAAATCTTTATTAGAATCAGGTCTGGCAGCCAATACTATCACCACTATTAAATCGGCTCTGAAAAAGATCTTCATAGTGGGTTTTAACATAGACTTAACCGACTCTTTGTTAGCTTCAATTCCGAAAGCTTGTGCCAGACTGAAACCGGTTACTCGTCCTACCCCGGTGACCTGGTTCCTTAATGACGTACTCAAATTGGCTTCTGATACCATTAACAGTTCTTGTGATTACATGCCCCTTCTCAGGAAAACACTTTTCCTGGTGAGCTTGGCTTCCGAGGCAAGAATTTCTGAATTGGCAGCCTTGTCGAGAGACCCGGGTCATATTGACTTTCTGCCTTCGGGAGAGGTCCTTCTTTCTCCTAACAAATTCTTTTTGGCTAAGAACGAAGACCCTCAAAACAGATGGTCCTCCTGGAAAATTGTTCCCCTCACGCAAGATCCGTCTCTGTGCCCTGTTACTACTCTTAGGTCTTATTTATCCCGGACCTCCTCTAACTCCTCGGGGCCTCTATTCGTTAGAGAACAAGGCGGTACCATTACTATTAAAGGGATCAGGCAACAAATTTTGTATTTTATTGAACAAGCTAACCCTGACTCTTTTCCTCTTGCACATGATATCAGGGCGGTTGCTACCTCGGTGAACTTCTTTCACCACATGAATTTTACAGACCTTTCCAGGTTTACAGGGTGGAAATCACCGTCAGTGTTCAAGAAACACTACCTTAAACATTTGGAAGCCCTAAAATTTTCTACAGTAGCCGCAGGGAGCGTAGTTACTCCCAGGTAACTCACAGGTTAATGCCTTGTCTCTTTATCTCTCCCTCTTACCTGCCTCATTTATACCCTATTGTATTCGTTGGTCTCGCACCTGAATACTGTTATTATATTTGTAAATTTTTATATACTCCTGAGTATCTGTATATTATCACTCACGGCATTATTATACCTACCTTATTGGATTTATGTTCATATTTAAGATACCCTTATAATTGTTTTTTGGTACTCATCTCTGATTAAAAGCATCCTGTATTTCCCTTACGCTTATGTTTTTTCCTTTATTTTGCAAGTTTGGTGACATTTTCTCTTGTATAGATTCACTGGGCGGCACAGGTTCGAGCCCAGAAAAGGGATTTTGACGTAGGAAAAATCTATTTCTGGGCGAAGGACCTGTGCCGCCCAGTGAACCCTCCCAGCTCCTCTCCCTTGGAGTCCCCAAAATTTGGGTGCTAAGGAGTTGGGTTCTGAGCGGATGCATTGTTAGTAGTACCGAGTGAGGTTGAACGGCTCTCCTCTATTGGGGTTTCTGTCGTGGATAAATCTAAATAGTGCGGGACCTCTGGACTATACGCCCAATTTTATACCGACACCAATAGGTGAGCGAGCTAGTTAACCTAGCACTCCTTTACATTTTTTCTCTGGTATATTTAGCAGTAAATTACCTAAGAATAAGTGCTAAATGGAGCTTATTCACTGGGCGGCACAGGTCCTTCGCCCAGAAATAGATTTTTCCTACGTCAAAATCCCTTTTTTGTCACAGACTTCAAACTTGGTTCGTATTTGGGTGTATAAAAATCCACGCCAATTAATACATGTTAAAGTCAAAGGTCAAGGTCAAGAAATAAGCTGCCGTGGTGGAGGTCTGAGCTCTACTGAGTGCCCCTCTAGTTTGATATGTTAGGTAAGAGTACGAATTGGCAGCATACTTAGTTTTAATCATTAAAGAAAGCAAACCTTACCCCTTTTACCCCCAAAGGACGTACTGGTACGTTTCACAAAACTCATCCCTTTACCCCCATGGACGTACCGGTACGTCCTTGCAAAAAACTGCTATTTAAATTTTTTTTTGCATATTTTTGATAATTTTTTTGAGAAACTTCAGGCATTATCCAAGAGAATGAGACCAACCTGACCTCTCTATGATGAAAATTAAGGCTGTTAGAGCAATTTAAAAAAAATATACTGCAAAATGTGCTTGAAAAAAAATAACCCCTGGGGGTTAAGGGGTGGATATTTCCAAATAGCCTGGGGGTGAATGGGTTAATCAGGTTTTGACATAAGGGTACTCGTTGGTAAATACTGAATCTAATCAGTTATTATGCATATATGTTACCCCGTTTAATATTTCCTCGCAGAAATGAGGAAGTGTGAAGTGAATGGTTCTTAGGTCATGGTAATCAGGAGAAACATACTATAATTACATAACCCTTTTACCCCCAAGCTATTTTGAACTTTCCAACCCTTAACCCCCAGGCGTTTTTTTTTTCAAGCACATTTTGCAGTAGTGTATATTTTTTTTTAAATTGCTCTAACAGCCTTAATTTTCATCATAGAGAGGTCAGGTTGGTCTCATTCTCTTGGAAAATGCCCGAAATTTCTCAAAAAATTATCAAAAATATGCAAAAAAAAATGTAAGTAGCAGTTTTTTGCAAGGACGTACCAGTACGTCCATAGGGGTAAAGGGATGAGTTTTGTGAAACGTACCAGTACGTCCATTGGGGGTAAAAGGGTTAAGTCATGATAATCAGGAGAAACATACTATAATTACTAAAGTCATGGTAATCAGGAGAAACAGTATAATTACTTAAGTCATGGTAATGTGTAGACGTACACTATAATTATTTCAATTATGGTAATGAGTAGAAGCAGACTATAATTACTTAAATCATAGTAATGAAAGGAAGCAGACGATAATAATTTAATTCATGATAATCAGGAGAAATAGTATAAGCAATCAAACCATTAGGATTTGGTTCTCCTGGCAGTCTGACACCTACATTCATAACTTGTCTTTTGAGAAGATGGCATTTTATTCATAATATACATTGCCATCTTTGTTATTCTATGTCGTCTAATATATACATTGCCATCTTTGTTATTCTAAGTATGTCGTCTAATATACATTGCCATCTTCGTTATTCTAAGTTTGTCGTCTAATATACATTGCCATCTTCGTTATTCTAAGTATGTCGTCTAATATACATTGCCATCTTCGTTATTCTAAGTATGTCGCCTAATATACATTGCCATCTTCGTTATTCTAAGTATGTCGTCTAATATACATTGCCATCTTCGTTATTCTAAGTACTGTATGTCGTCTAATATACATTGCCATCTTCGTTATTCTAAGTATGCCGCCTAATATACATTGCCATCTTCGTTATTCTAAGTATACATTGCCATCTTCGTTATTCTAAGTATGTCGTCTAATATACATTGCCATCTTCGTTATTCTAAGTATACATTGCCATCTTCGTTATTCTAAGTATGTCGTCTAATATACATTGCCATCTTCGTTATTCTAAGTATGTCTTCTAATATACATTGCCATCTTCGTTATTCTAAGTATGACGTCTAATATACATTGCCATCTTTGTTATTCTAAGTATGTCGTCTAATATACATTGCCATCTTTGTTATTCTAAGTATGTCGTCTAATATGCATTGCCATCTTCGTTATTCTAAGTATGTCGCCTGATATACATTGCCATCTTCATTATTCTAAGTATGCCGTCTGATATACATTGCCATCTTCGTTATTCTAAGTATGTCGTCCCATTTAAGAATTGTTTATTGTCTGTAGTATATTATAACAGTTTATTTTGATATTTAAGAAATCAGATCTGTATGGTTAGACTAATGAAATGGTGAAAAAATCAAAGTGAATTGTGACCAAAGAAATTTATATCACAATCTTTAAGAACACAGTACAGTATATACGTTTTGAAATAAGGTAAAGGCATTTTTGGAATTTTTAAAGTTAGGCAGATGATAAGAAACTTACTCTACATAGGTCACATACATACATACATATACCAAGGCACTTCCCCCAATTTTGGGGGTTAGCCGACATCAACAAATGAAATAAAACAAAAAAGGGGACCTCTGCTCTCTACGTTCCTCCCAGCCTAACAAGGGACTAAACAGAGTTCAGCTGGTACTGCTAGGGTGCCACAGCCCACCCTCCCACATTATCCACCACAGATGAAGCTTCATAATGCTGAATCC
Source organism: Palaemon carinicauda (assembly GCF_036898095.1). Lineage (NCBI taxonomy): Eukaryota > Metazoa > Arthropoda > Malacostraca > Decapoda > Palaemonidae > Palaemon > Palaemon carinicauda. The sequence continues at coordinate 171,577,275 of NC_090731.1, read as the reverse complement.
CCTACTGCTGCTACCTCCGCGGTCATCTAAGGCATCGGAGGAAGCAGCAGGGCGTACCGGAACTGCGTCACAATCGCTCGCCATTCATTCCTATTTCTAACACGCTCTCTTGCCTCGCTCACATCTATCCTCCTATCACCCAGAGCTTCCTTCACTCCATTCGTCCACCCAAACCTTGGCCTTCCTCTTGTACTTCTCCCATCAACTCTTGCATTCATCACCTTCTTTAGCAGAAAGGATTTTTTATTATTTCTGTTTTAAATTACCATTTCAAAGTTTTAACTGATATTTGTTTGTTGTAAAGTATATCTAACAATGATTAAAGAATAGTAGGTTGGTAGGGAGTGTGGCCTATTCTTTACATATTCTCCTCTGTCCTTATACACCTGACAACACTCAGATTATCAAGAACAGTTCTTCTTTCAAGGGGTTAATTATGGCACTGTAATTCTTTAGTGGCCACTTTCTTCTTGGTAAGGATAGAAGAGACTCTTTAGCTATGTTAAGCAGCTCTAATAGGAGAAGGACACTCCAAAATCAAACCATTGTTCTCTAGACTTGGGTAGTGCCATATCCTCTGTACCATGGTCTTCCACTGTCTTGGGGTAGAGTTCTTATGCCTTTGGGTCCACTTGTGCACACTTTTCTATCTATTTATCTGACTCTTATTTTGATAAAGTTTTTATAGTTTATATAGGAAATATTTATTTTAATATTACTGTTCTTGACATATTTTATTTTGATTAGTTCTCTTATTTCCTGGGTTCCTTCACTGGGATATTTTCCTTGTTGGAGTCCCTGGGCATATAGTATCCTGTTTTTCCAACTAGGGTTGTAGCTTGGCAAGTAATAATAATAATAATAATAATGATAATAATAATAATAATAATAATAATAATAATAATAATAATAATAATAATAATAACGACAATAATGATAGTGGAGTATGGTTAGAACTGACATTGCATTTCGTTGCCTTACACAGCTATTCGGGAAAGGAGTGCCGTCAATACTACCTCCTCCTGCGGAAAATGTTCAAGAATAAGGTGCAGGCTGGTGGAGATGAGCAGAGAGAAGTTTCTGGCACCTTTCCTTACTGGGATAGGATGATGGAACTCAAGTCTATATCCCATTTTGATTTTGAAGGTAGAAAGTGGTTTATAGTTCATGTTTTTAAATGAATGTAATATTTAAGAAAAAAGTGAGAGATTATCTTTTTTAATTGAATTCAGTATAATTTTACTTGCTCTTATTTAAGTAGAGGAGACTTTTTCTTTGCATAGACAAGTATTTATAGCTGAATTATCTTATTTGAAAAGTAAGTAAAATTGGAGAGTTGCATTATTTGAAAAGTAAGAAAAATTGGAACATTATTTAATTTCTTTGTTGTGAAAAACTAAGGAATTGGTATAATAATATAGGAAAATAAATCTTTAATATTATTTTGTTTTTGTATTGTCACAAGAGTCATTGGACCAGTTATAACTGGTTATGATATATGATTGCAAGAGTCATTGGACCATTTATAACTGATTATGATGTATCATTACAAGAGTCATTGGACCAGTTATAATTGATTAGGATATATCATTGCAAGAGTCATTGGATCATTTATAATTGATTATGATGTATCATCACAAGTCATTGGATAACTTATAACTGATTATGATATATCATCGCAAGAGTCATTGGATCATTTATAATTGATTATGATGTATCATCACAAGTCATTGGATAATTTATAACTGATTATGATATATCATCGCAAGAGTCATTGGATCATTTATAATTGATTATGATGTATCATCACAAGAGTCAATGGACCATTTATAACTGATTATGATATTTTTCAGTTGACAGTGAACTCAGTTTGAAGATACTAGAAGCCGCATCATCCAAGATAGAAGGGGAGGAGGATGATGATGACGCCACAATGCAACTGAATCTGGAGAGAAATTTAACCCAGTTGAAGATTTACCTGATGAACGGGAATGTGGTTCGTCCGCCACCGCCTGTAAAGAGTGTATGTATACATTTAACCCTTTTACCTCCAGGGTATTTGGAAATTTCCAACCCTTAACCCCCAGGGGGTTATTTTTTTCCCAGCACATTTTGCAGTATATTTTTTTAAAAATTGCTCTAACAGCCTTAATTTTGGTCATAGAGAGGTCAGGTTGGTCTCATTCTCTTGGAAAATGTCTGAATTTTCTCAAAAAATTGTCAAAAAATATGAAAAACTAATTTTTCAATATTAAACTTACCCGATAATCATGTAGCTGTCAACTCCGTTGCCCGACAGAATTCTATGGAGGGATACGCCAGCTATCACAATACTAGAAGGGGGTGTACTTACAGCGCCACCTGTGGCCAGGTACTATAGTACTTCTTGTTGACACCTCTTCAATTTTTCCTCTGTCGTGCTTCCGGCAAGACGTTCTGGGATACGCTTATGATCTTGGAGTATTTTCACGGCTTTTGGTGAAGTATTTCTCTCAGATTTCGGCTGTCGCTTTACTGGAAAACTTCTATATTAGCTTAGATAGCTATTATTTTGTCCTGATTAACGGTTAACGATCTTTTGCTTGATTTTGAAACCCCACTTGGCTAACTCTTTTGATTCAAGATGTCTGACATTTCTCAAGCCCCCACCCATAGACGATGTAGGTCTTGTAATAGGCGTATTCCGAAGGCCTCGGTAGATCCTCACACCGCTTGTTCTGACTGTAGGGAAAGGCCCTGTCAGTTAGAAAATCGATGTGAGGAATGCGCCGGACTTTCGGAACTTGATTTTGTCCGTCTTCTTAAGTATTCAACCAAGTTAGAGAGAGGGAGAGTTAGGAGGAGTTCTTCTCACTCTTCACTTTTTTCCTCACCTCATGATCCCCTACCTTTTCCTACCCCTGTAGTGGCTACCCCCGAACCTACTTTTTGCCCTCAGCCTGATATGTCGGTTGTTTTGCGTGCCATTCAGGCCTTAGGCGACAAAGTAGAGTCAGTGGTTAATGATCATAAGTCTCTTATGGCCGAAGTCAAGGAACTTAGGGTCAAGAGTGCAGTGGGTGGTATTAGTGCCAGTGCTGTGACGAGTGCTAGTGTCAGTGCAGTGCCAAGTGCTAGTGTCAGTGTCAGTGTGGTGCGTGAGGATACTTCTGTGCGTGCCAGTCGTCCTCCCAGTCCGGGACCTCTTGCAAGCTCCCAAGCCCAGGGGAGAAGCAATGTCGAAGGGCAAAAGGGTTCGGCAGGCCTTGATCGGCGCACAGAAGTATCCTCGGTGGTTGCGGGCGTGTCTTCCAGAGACCGTCACTCCCACCTGCAGACGATTGAGCCCGTCTTTTACTCGTCTGCTGATCAATTGTCAGGGAAAAAACGCTGGACTCAGGTCTCAAGACCACTCAAACGCAGAGTCCAAACCTCAAGAACTCAACCGGGCTGCAGTCATTGGATCAGCTCTGACTCGCCGCAGTCATCAGTTGAATGCACTCCGCCTAAGAGGAGTAAGGTTCTGCCGCAACAGATCTCTGCTGTTAAGGCTTTACCTCAGCAGACCTTAGTGTCTGCCGACCCCAAGTTGACTCTACTGCAGTCCATGCAGTCACAACTTACGGTCTTGATGCGTGAGTGTCAGGCTGAGAAGGTTGCGCCTCCTCCTGCGCTCGCTCCGCCTGACCGCAGTACTGCCTGCCAGGCGTACGATGTTGAGGCTCCTCAGGATACCTTACCACGTTCTGAGTTTACTGTTTCCAGTGGTGTGCAGCTCCCTCCGCCTTCCTTAAGGCAACCTCAGCAATGGGAACAGGAGGCTTATACCTCTCTTCCTCCGCTTCCACTTGCAGTTCCACCAGTGAGGCAACACTCTCTTGAGGTACAACAACCTCTCCCATCCATGAGTCAGTCTCCTCAGCTCTCGCTGCAGCGAGCTCAACCCTCCTCAAAGCAAGCACCTCAACACCTTAGCCTTGCGCCTCTGGAACCTCAACTCGCGAGACAATTACTGCGTTCTGCGCAGCCACTACCTCATCGCTCACAGCTCACACCTCAGCAACCTCAACTCGTTCCTCAGGAACTTGCTACTGCGCATCCGCCAACCACTCAGCAAGCGCAACCCTTGAGTTCAGCCACTCATGCCAGGAGTCAGCCTCCTCCACCCATGCGCCTACCTTCTGCTACTTCTTTTGATCAGCCTTTGCAGACTGAGCCTCAGGTGTTCCCTCAACAGAGTCTTGAAGAGGAAACCACAAATATTGTTGTTCCAGCTCGTGCTGACTCTGCTGTTCAGCATACCTTACCGATCTCTTCGCTACACTCTGGTGATGAGGTGTCTGATGATGAGGCTGCACACCTGGATCCCTCATCAGACGTGGATGAATCCAAGTCTTCTCCACCTTCTATGGACTTTCGTAAGGTCTTGGCTCTTTTTAGGGAGGTATACCCAGACCACTTTGTCTCTGCTATCCCCCGCTCTCCGCCATCTGAGTTTTCGCTGGGCTTGCAGCCAGCTAAGTCTACCTTTACTAAGCTCGTCTTAGCAAGGTCCTCTAAGAGAGCGTTAAGGATTTTAGGGGAGTGGTTGCAGTCTAAGCAACAACTTGGAAAGACTTCGTTCATGTTTCCTCCGACTAAGCTCACTTCTAAAGCGGGCGTTTGGTATGCCACAGGAGAGGAACCAGGCTTGGGAGTACCTGCCTCTGCCCAGGCTGACTTCTCAAGTCTGGTAGACTCTCCTCGTAGAACAGCAATGAGGCGCTCTAAGGTTTGCTGGACCTTCTCAGACCTTGATCACTTCCTGAAGGGTGTTTTTAGAGCATTTGAGATGTTCAACTTCCTAGACTGGTGCCTGGGGGCCCTCAGCAAGAAGACCTCCCCTGCGGACAAGGATTCTGCCATGCTCTTAATGTCCTGCATGGATAAGGCCATTAGAGATGGATCTGGCGAGCTTGCTTCGATGTTTGTGTCAGGGGTTCTTAAGAAAAGGGAGCAGCTTTGTACCTTCCTTTCCTCCAGCATCACACCTTGTCAAAGGTCTCAACTCCTTTTCGCTCCGCTCTCGAAGTTCCTTTTTCCCGAAGAGCTTGTTAAGGACTTGTCTGCTGCCCTGATACAAAAGGACACACATGATCTTGTGGCCTCATCGGCTCGTAAGACTAAGGTTGCTACCTCAGTCCCCAGGACTTATCGCACCCCAGTGGCTGATACTCCTGCTACGAGGTTCATACCGCCCTTTCGTGGTAGAGCCCCCAGCCGAGGAAGCTCCCGTCCAGACTCTTCCAGGAGCAAGTCTAGGAAAAGTTCCAAGGCTTCTAAAGGAAAAAACTGACTCTCCGCATCTCCAGACAGCAGTAGGAGCCAGACTCAAGATCTTCTGGCAAGCCTGGGAAAAGAGAGGTGCAGACGCCCAGTCTGTCAGTTGGCTGAGGGAGGGTTACAGGATACCATTCTGCCTCAAACCCCCTCTGACCACATCTCCCATCAACCTCTCTCCCAACTACAAAGAAGAGGACAAGAGGCTAGCGTTGCACCAGGAGGTGTCGCTCCTTGTACAGAAGAAGGCAGTGGTTATAGTCCGGGACCATCAATCCCCGGGCTTCTACAACCGTCTCTTTCTGGTGGCCAAGAAGACAGGAGGTTGGAGACCGGTGCTGGACGTCAGCGCGCTCAATGCGTATGTCACCAAGCAGACGTTCACGATGGAGACGACGAAGTCGGTCCTAGCAGCGGTCAGGCAGGAGGACTGGATGGTCTCGTTGGACCTGAAAGATGCCTACTTTCACGTTCCTATTCATCCAGACTCCCAACCTTTCCTGAGATTCGTTTTTGGAAAGGTTGTCTACCAATTCCAAGCCCTGTGTTTTGGCCTAAGCACAGCTCCTATGGTGTTTACGCTTCTGATGAGGAATATAGCAAAATTCCTTCACTTATCGGACATCAGAGCCTCCCTTTACTTAGACGACTGGCTGTTGAGAGCCTCCACGAGTCGTCGCTGTCTGGAGAATCTCAACTGGACTTTGGACTTAATCAAAGAACTGGGTCTGTTAGTCAACATAGAAAAGTCTCAGATCATTCCCTCCCAATCCATTGTGTACCTGGGAATGGAGATTCGGAGTCAGGATTTTCGGGCTTTTCCATCGGCCCCAAGGATAAGCCAAGCCCTAGATTGCATCATGAGCATGCTGAAGAGGAGCAGTTGCTCGGTGAGACAGTGGATGAGTCTCACAGGGACCCTTTCATCACTGGCCCTGTTTGTCGAGCTAGGGAGACTCCACCTCCGCCCTCTTCAATTCCATCTTGCAGCTCATTGGGACAAGGGTTTGACTCTCGAAGCAGTCTCTATCCCAGTCACCAAAGAGATGAAGACCACTCTCTTGTGGTGGAAGACCAATCTCCTTCTCAGGGAGGGCCTATCGTTGGCTATTCAGACCCCCAATCTTCATCTCTTCTCAGATGCATCGGACTCGGGCTGGGGTGCGACCTTGAACGGACAGGAATGCTCGGGAACGTGGAACGAGGAACAGGGAACGCTCCACATCAACTGCAAGGAGCTACTAGCAGTTCATTTAGCCCTGCTGAACTTCAAGTCCCTCCTGCTAGGCAAGGTGGTGGAGGTGAACTCAGACAACACCACAGCCTTGGCTTACATCTCCAAGCAAGGAGGGACCCATTCGAGGAGCCTATACGAGATCGCAAGGGACCTCCTCATTTGGTCAAGAAGTCAAAACCTCACTTTAGTCACGAGGTTCATTCAGGGCAACATGAACGTCTCAGCAGATCGCCTAAGCAGAAGGGATCAGGTCATTCCCACGGAATGGACCCTCCACAAGAGTGTGTGCAACAGACTTTGGACCTTGTGGGGTCAGCCTACCATAGATCTGTTTGCCACCTCCATAACCAAGAGACTTCCGCTGTACTGTTCCCCAGTTCCAGACCCAGCAGCAGTTCATGTGGATGCTTTTCTGCTGAACTGGTCCCATCTCGACCTTTACGCATTTCCACCGTTCAAGATAATAAACAAAGTCCTTCAGAAGTTCATCTCGCACGAAGGGACACGGCTGACGCTGGTTGCTCCCCTTTGTCCTGCAAGAGAATGGTTCACAGAGGTACTTCAATGGCTAGTCGACGTCCCCAGGACTCTCCCTCTAAGAGTGGACCTTCTACGTCAACCTCACGTAGACAGGTTGCACCCAAACCTCCACGCTCTTCGGCTGACTGCCTTCAGACTGTCAAAAGATTCGCTAGAGCTAGAGGCTTTTCGAAGGAGGCAGCCAGCGCGATTGCCAGAGCAAGAAGGGTTTCCACTCGTAGAGTCTACCAATCTAAGTGGGAAGTCTTCCGGAGCTGGTGTAGAGCCAATGCAGTATCCTCTACCAATACCTCTGTGACCCAAATAGCTGACTTCCTATTACATCTTAGGAATGAGAGATCCCTTTCAGCCCCTACGATTAAAGGGTACAGGAGTATGTTGGCTTCAGTTCTCCGCCACAGAGGTTTGGACCTTTCTTCCAACAAGGACCTTCAAGACATCCTTAAGTCTTTTGAGACTTCTAAAGAGCGTCGTCTATCCACTCCAGGCTGGAACCTAGACGTAGTCTTAAGGTTCCTTATGTCACCTAGGTTCGAACCTCTCCAGTCAGCTTCCTTCAAGGACCTTACCCTCAAGACTCTTTTTCTCGTCTGCCTTGCAACAGCTAAGAGAGTCAGTGAGGTTCACGCCTTCAGCAAGAACATTGGTTTCACGACCGAATCTGCAACATGTTCTTTTCAGCTCGGATTCTTAGCTAAGAATGAACTTCCTTCACGTCCTTGGCCTAGATCGTTTGAAATACCTAGCCTCTCCAACATGGTAGGTAACGAGCTAGAGAGAGTTCTTTGCCCTGTCAGAGCTCTCAAGTATTATCTTAATAGGTCTAAACCTATTCGAGGACAGTCAGAAGCCTTATGGTGTGCCATCAAGAAACCTTCGAGGCCCATGTCCAAAAACGGGGTTTCGTATTATATAAGGCTTCTGATTAGAGAAGCCCATTCTCACTTAAAGGAGGAAGACCTTGCGTTGCTGAAGGTAAGGACCCACGAAGTAAGAGCCGTAGCTACTTCGATGGCCTTTAATAAAAACCGTTCTCTGCAGAGCATAATGGATGCAACCTATTGGAGGAGCAAGTCAGTGTTTGCATCATTTTATCTTAAAGATGTCCAGTCTCTTTACGAGAACTGCTACACCCTGGGACCATTCGTAGCAGCGAGTGCAGTAGTAGGTGAGGGCTCAGCCACTACATTCCCTTAATCCCATAACCTTTTTTAACCTTTCTCTTGAATGCTTTTATTGTTGTTTTTATGGTTGTTACGGTAGGCTAAGAAGCCTTCCGCATCCTTTTTGATTTGGCGGGTGGTCAATTCATTCTTGAGAAGCGCCTGGGTTAGAGGTTGTGTAGAGGTCCTTTAGTAGGGGTTGCAGCCCTATATACTTTAGCACCTTTGAGTTGATTCAGCCTCCAAGAGGAACGCTGCGCTCAGTAAGGAAGACGAACTTAAAAAAGAGGCAGAGTAACGGTTCAATTCGACTTCCTTACCAGGTACTTATTATTTCATTGTTATTTGAGATAACTGTTATATGAAATATGGGATACTTAGCTATCCTTTAATCTTGTACACTGGTTTTCACCCACCCCCCTGGGTGTGAATCAGCTACATGATTATTGGGTAAGTTTAATATTGAAAAATGTTATTTTTATTAGTAAAATAAATTTTTGAATATACTTACCCGATAATCATGATTTAATTGACCCTCCCTTCCTCCCCATAGAGAACCAGTGGACCGAGGAAAAATTGAAGAGGTGTCAACAAGAAGTACTATAGTACCTGGCCACAGGTGGCGCTGTAAGTACACCCCCTTCTAGTATTGTGATAGCTGGCGTATCCCTCCATAGAATTCTGTCGGGCAACGGAGTTGACAGCTACATGATTATCGGGTAAGTATATTCAAAAATTTATTTTACTAATAAAAATAACATTTTTATAGCCTTTTTTTGCAAGGACGTACCGGTACGTCTATGGGGGTAAAGGGATGGCTTTTGTGAAACGTACCAGTACATCTTTTGGGGGTAAAAGGGTTAACAAGTAGGTTTTATATAAAATATCACGATGACATATTGCGGTAGTTACTTTTTGCACCTCGTAGTATCGGGGGATATTGAGGAAGGAGAGGACTAATTGGTAAGGGACCTCTGGTAGTGGTTCTAACACGCCCCAGTTACTATACCGACTTTCTATTAGAGTGAGCGAGCTGGGTTTATTCCTGGCATTCCATGCAACTTTTTCTCTGGTATATTTAGCAGTATTTATACTTTAGAAATGGTGCTATAAGGAGCTTTTCATGGGGCGACACAGGTCCCTCGCCCAGAAATAGATTTTTCCTTCATCAAAATCCCTTTTATAAGCTACCATTAAAGATTTGCATGATGAATTTTGTTGTAAGGAAATCATTTACTATTTTACTCTATTCTGGAATAAAATAAGGTAAATATTGGGTTTGCTTAGTTCTTAAGATTTTAAATTACCTGTTCTATTAATGACTAACAATTTTTTTTCAAATTGCCAAGATCTTAGACACAAGTTCATTTTGTAAATTTTATCAAAATATCACAATTACATACTGTACTGCTTTTCTTTATGTATTTTATGTTTGTAAACCTTGATAAAAAGTTTGTCAAATATATGGTAAGATATATAACACTGACTGATAAATTTCAATGTATGGACACCATTTACTCTCTTTTACTCATCTAGAAGAAAGTAACGTAAATATTTTGTTCAATTAGTTCTTAAGATTATGAATTACCTGTTCTATGGACGTCTTCCCTTTTTTTCTTTTTTCAGATTGCCGAGACATTAATCAAATTCATGAAAAATGAAGAAGTTGTGTCGTCAATTGATACAAATGTGTATTTTTCAAAATTGAGAAGTCTTCTGTATCCATACACGCATATGCTTTCTGTAATTGCCGGTGAGTCATAATATTTAACTAAGTATTTTTTTATTATTTCCATTATCTTTCTGAATACTGTATAGAGTTCAGTATTTGATATATTGCAAGGGTTTTACTTTCGACATGTACATACATACATATACCAAGGCACTTCCCCCAATTTTGGGTGGTAGCCAACATCAACATTTTGGTTACTTGATTAGAAATTTCAACTGGTATTCTTAACCTAAAATCACACACTACTCTTTTCAAAAGAAAACTTCAAATTTATGATGGTTAAAACATTTGCTGTAACCCTTAAATTATTTTGAGAAAGAGAGTGAGGATGGTATTTGTTGAAACTTTTTGGGAAAACATGAATCTTCAGTATTATATGCACCTGTCAGAGGGTGTTACAATACTGCATCTTTATTTTCATTAATTACAATAATCCCTTGCCATAATGGTGTTCACCTAATACTCCCTCAGGACATTGCAAATTTATAAATATATTGCATATGAATCTATGAGGCCCTTTGCATCAATAGACATAGGAGGACATGATAATGATGATGACGAAATGAATCTAGGCTATATAGTGCGATAAGTTTTATAGTTTTCATATTTGAATGATTTTATATATAGTTATTTTAAGCCTTATAAAGCTCTAAATACTAATCTTTGGGCTTATAAAAGCTTAAATTTATAAAGATAAAATATGAAAAATTCTAAAAAATTTAATCAGGTCTTCAACTTGCAAATATTCGGAGATACAAACACATATCCAACTGAAAATAACAAAGCTAAGATAAAGTGATACTGTAATAATACATTGGATCATTTAACCCTTTTACCCCCCAGGCTATTTGGAACTTTCCAACCCTTAACCCCCAGGCATTTTTTTTTCTTTTTTTTTCAAGCACATTTTGCAATATATATTTTTTAAATTGCTCTAACAGCCTTAATTTTCATCATAGAGAGGTCAGGTTGGTCTCATTCTTTTGGAAAATGCCTGAAGTTTCTCCTAAAGTTATCAAAAATATGCAAAAAAAAAATTTAAACAGCAGTTTTTTTGCAAGGACGTACCAGTACGTTCATGGGGGTAAAGGGATGGGTTTTGTGAAACGTACCAGTACGTCCATTGGGGGTAAAAGGGTTAATACAGTAAGCACAACAACATTTGTAATAACCTGATATATATTTCATATGAAACCTGATTATTTGTTGACTTTTGTAGCTGGAGATCATAGGTACTGTATGGGGTTCAGGTTATGCCTACCTTTAAGGTTATGCCTACCTTTGGGGAAAATTTAACAAAATCCAACTTACAAACCATTAGGCTTCTTTGAACCCATTGAGTTTGTAAGTTAACCCTTTTACCCCCAAAGGACGTACTGGTACGTTTCACAAAAGCCATCCCTTTACCCCCATGGATGTACCGGTACGTCCTTGTAAAAAAATGCTATAAATTTTTTTTTTTCATATTTTTGATTATTTTTTGAGAAAATTCAGGCATTTTCCAAGAGAATGAGACCAACATGACCTCTCTATGATAAAAATTAAGGCTGTTAGAGCAATTTAAAAAATATATACTGCAAAATGTGCTGGGAAAAGAATAACCCCTGGGGGTTAAGGGTTGGAAATTTCCAAATAGCCTGGGGGTAAAAGGGTTAAGGACCTGTACTGTAGATTTCTGATGCTACTTTGAGTTGTTTTGGCTATCCAAGGGGGGGAGGGCTTCTAACGTAAAACCTGCGATAGTCGAGGGAATCATCTATTCATTTTGTAAAAGTTTAATGGGTGTTTTACAAGTGTTCTATAGTAGGTAAAACTACTTGTTTTTTATTTTTAAAAATTCCAGTTATATGGTCTTGTTTTTATTTTCATTTGAAAAATTAAGTTCTGTGAAAACTTGCTTTATTTATTCAAGGCTTACCAGCATGTTCAGTGAGTGTTTATTTCCATTTTGATTGATTATACACTAAAAATTTGGTAACTGTAGGTGATTTACCTACTTTGTAGGCTTTTGTGGTGACTGAGTTCTTAGTTATTAAGATTCTTGTAGACAATTATAGATATCAGACTAAGGTTACTCCGTTTAACGTTATAACCTCTTGCACTTTTATTTTTCATCAGATCGAGGAGCTGTTCGATATCTTGAGAAGCTTCAGTTAGAAGGAAAGAAGCGTTTACTTTCGAAAGGACACAAAATGAGTAAGTTTTCTTTTTTGTATATGGTTATATACTTGCATTGTTGAATTTTTGTAAAATAATAAAACCAAGATAGATATACATACATACATACACCAAGGAACTTCCCCCAATTTTGGGGGGTAGCCGACATCAAACAAATGAAACAGAAAAGGGGACCTCTCCTATCTACGTTCCTTCCAGCCTGACAAGGGACTCAACCGAGTTCGGCTGGTACTGCTAGGGGGTGCCACAGCTCACCCTCCCCCGTTATCCACCACAGATGAAGCTTCATAACTCTGAATCCCCTACTGCTGCTACCTCCGCGGTCATCTAAGGCACCGGAGGAAGCAGCAGGGCCTACCGGAACTGCGTCACAATCGCTCACCATTCATTCCTATTTCTAGCATGCTTTCTTGCCTCTCTCACATCTATTTTCCTATCACCCAGAGCTTCCTTCACTCCATCCATCCACCCAAACCTTGGCCTTCCTCTTTTACTTCTCCCATCAACTTTTGCATTCATCATCATCTTTAGATATAGTGTTAATAAAGTATTTTTTTTTTTTTTCAGAAGCCGTAGCTGTTAATTGGAGCGATGAAAATGTTCAAAATATGCTTACAACAGTTAAAGAGTGGCGTCAGTTATGTCACGACGAAGTGGAACTTGAAAGAATTCTAAGTAGCGGTCAGACACTCTGGGACGAAGTCGCTTACAATCTTAGTCGCCGAGTTAAAAAATGTCCAGATATGTGTAAGGATTATTTCGATATGGTAAGGGCCCCTCACCAATGTTTCTCTTAAGGTGAAATGTACAGCAAGAGTAGATGAAGTAGGTAGTATTTTTAAACACAAGACTTACCTGGTAGTTATACATATAGCTTACTTCTATATATATAACTACCAGATAAGTATGTTCAAAAATTTATTTCATAATGAAAATAATATTTGTTCCAACATGAAGTACTTACCTCGAACTACTTTCTTAGGAGTATCTGGGATCTCCTTCCCATCCGACCAGAGTTTTGTGTAGTTTACCCTAAACCCATTTTCTATGAGGGGTAACCTCAGGTGGAGTGATACGCGCCCTGAGGCTAACCCCGGGTCAGAGAGCATGCTTGCTCAGTTCTCGACCTCCAGTAAGTTCTCTGGTCGCGTAGCGATATCATCTCGCCGCTCTCCTAATCCCAGTGTGACTTTGTGTGTCCCCGACCCCTTTGTGTCTCACGCGGTATCCACGTGGTTGGTCCCCTTGTGCTTTCTCTTTGTGCTTTCCCTGTGCGTGCTTGTGTCTCGTGGTGCTTTCTCCTGTCTCATGGAGCATCCCCACCATTGTCCTGGGCCTATGGCCGGTAAATCGTGTGGAGCATTTCTCTCAAAACCCGAAGTTGACCCGCACTCCTTGTGTTTCTCGTGCACGGGCAGCGTTGTTCCCCTTCCGCCACGTGTCCGGAGTGCGAGTCATGGAATGAGGTGCAGTGGGTGCAGTATAGCACCAAGAAGAAAAAGGCGGCGAAGAAGTCGCCTAAGAAGCGTCCCTTCCTCCCTTGCTTCGCCGGGCGTCTCGTCGGACCGAGCTTCCCTTCCACCCTCCCCTACCCAGAGTAGGGGACGAGGTAAGTCCGTTGCGGGGAAGAGGCCCGCGGCCCTTCCCCAAGAGTCTGACCTTTAGGATAGTGGGGTTGTGGCGTCGTTCCAGGCGAGTGAGGGGCCTGAGGGAGGGGCGGGAGTGTGTACGGGAGACGGATTCCTGGTGCAAGCAGGTCACGTGTCCTCGGATGACCCCATGTGGGGGAAAAATGTACCTAATTCTTCTCCAGCCTCTTGGGCGTGTTTTTCAGGCACTTCTGCAGCCGAAGGCAACGTTGAGAAGGAGCTTTCCCCGCCGTCGCACCCCACTGCGTGGGTTCCCCCCAAGACGCCTTTCAGGTCACCGCTGTGGATGGAGGAAAGCTTCGGGACCTGGTCCCCCATGGAAGAGCCTCCATGCTCCCCCCCAGCGCCGTCGGCCATATTCCCGGAGGTTTTTCTACAGGCGTCGCCGTCCACGGAGCGTCGAAGGAACCTTCCTACACCAGCGCGGGAGGCAAAGTCATCAAAGAGGGCCTACAAGTCTTCGGTCTCCTCAGTGGAGGAGCTTTCCTGCTCCTCGGAGGACGAGGCGCTGAGGAAGCTCAAGAGACAGCGAGAGAAGTCCCGTAGGAAGCTATCGCGCTTTCGCTCTAGATCGCGCCACGAGAGTCAGTGCCCAGGATCCCCCAGGAGGAAGTGGAAGAAAAGTGCCTCCCCGGACGGTGAGTGGGTGATGATTCACCTCGACAGGCTGCTGGAGTTAGCTGCGGCGCCAGGCCCTTCAAGTTGGCGCCCGAGGACGCGCTCCCCAGATAGATACTCATCCGGCAGCAGTGGCAACCGACGGAGGGATCCATCCTTGCAGGTTCCAGTCGACAGGCGTAAGTCCGCGAAGGTTCCGGCTCCATCCGCCCAGCGGAGAGAGTCGCCCCCTCGGTCTGGCAACCGAGTCCTGACCTCAAAAGCTCACCTAGCTCGTCACGAGCGTGACCTACGGCTCCCCTCGGCGGGCAGGCCCGCAGACTCGTGGACCTCCGGAAGGGGTGATGGACCTAGGACGGAGGCCCCTGTCCCGACGGCGATGCCCATCCTTCAGCGAGAACCCCCGCAAGAGGGTCGGTCCAGGACCCCCCCACGTGCGAGGGCCTCCGCCGGAGTATCCCCCGTCGTATGCGTCGGCGCTTCCTTCGGAAGAACTCGACGACCATGGAGAGGGTTCAGCAGCAGAGGTATCGGCCTATCGGAGGGTAATAGGCCTCATCAGGACCCACCACAGAATGGACGAGCCAGAGCCCTCCTCCGAAGATTCATGGCGTTCCAGTCTCAATAGGCTAGTGGACGCCCCGGTCCAGCAGCGACCCTCCTTGGCTCTTCCTTTAGCGAGGGACATGAAGTTGGGTAGAGCCCATGTGGTCAGGATCGTGGCCAACCACGCCGAGGCTCCCAAGAATCAGAGTGCTTCCAATCTACTCCAGGGCCTGAAGTCCCAGAGTAAGTTTTACCTCCCGGAGGGACAGCGAGCAGGTGCCTGTGCACTGGAGCCGGCACTCGCCGTGTTGGGGCAGGGAGCCTCAGAAGAGAGGGCGGCGACGGCTCCGATCTGCTTCTCTCCATCGGAGGCAATCATGATGGAGGAGATTGCGAAGGACTTGGTCAACGTCTCCTCGTGGTTAGACTGGTGGGCCTCCACCCTGGTGGGCGTCCAGTCCTCATATGATCTCATGGTACCAGAAACTCAGGCCTTACTTAAGGAACTTATCAGTTCGGGAGGTAATGCCCTGAAAATCCTCTCCTACCAGACGCTAGCTTTGGCCGCCAACTGGGTCCTGCGGAGGAGGGACACGGTCTTGAGAAAAATCACTAGGCGGCTTCCTGACAGAGAGGCCAGGTCTCTGAGAAGCCTGACCCTGTGGGACGACGCTATCTTTCCCCTGAAGGCAGCGGAAGAGTCGATTGAGAGGGTTAGGAAGTTGAAGGACCCGAACGAGCCCAGGCCCCACCCGGTCAGAAGGCCGACGTACAGAAGGTCCACCGCCGACATGCCTCTCCCTCCTCGGGCCTCTCCTAGCCAGCCCAGAAGAGACAACTCGTCTACGGCCTGGTCCCAGTCGTCTCAGCCCTCCCGTAGGGGAGCAGCCTCGACCTAAACCGCCTATAGACCATCGTTCTCAGCGTCCAGAAGGGGACGTTCAGGCCGCACCTCAAGGAGAAGATAGGGAGGGAGGCCCCCTACTCCTGCCAAAGCCTCAGGTGGGGGGATGCCTCAAACATTCTTGGCAAGCATGGGAAGACCACGGGGCAGACCCGTGGACCGTGACAGTACTGAAGGAAGGGTACACGTTGCCTTTCCTAGCGGACCCTCCACCTCTGATGCCAGACCAGCAGGCGGAGTGGCTAGCCCCCAAGGACCCCTTGAAAAAGACAGCTCTGCAGGGAGAGGTCTCAGCAATGTTGGCAAAAGGAGCAATGGAACCTGTCCAGGACCCAGGTCCAGGGTTCTACAGCAGGCTGTTCCTGGTGGAGAAAGTGACAGAAGGGTGGAGACCGGTCATAGACCTCTCAGCCCTCAAGTTCGTCTGCAAGACCGACTTCAAAATGGACACTCCTAAGTCGGTCTTGGCATCCTTGAGAGAAGGGGACTTCATGATGTCAGTAGATCTCAAGGATGCTTACTTCCAAATCCCGGTTCATCCCTCCAGCAGGAAGTACCTAAGGGTAAAATGGGGTACCCAAACATTGCAGTTCAAGATCCTCTGCTTCGGGCTGTCCACAGCCCCCCAGGTCTTCACGAGGGTCTTCACGACGGTCTCAGTCTGGGCGCATGAACAGGGCATACGTCTGATTCGGTACCTAGACGACTGGTTGTTACTTTCAGCCTCGGAGGAAGTACTGAAGGAACAAGGCGTGAAGCTGCTGCAGTTCGGCAACGTTTTGGGTATCACCATCAGCCTAAAGAAGTCCCAACTGATACCCTCCACCAGGATGACCTACCTCGGAATGGTCCTGGATTCCCGGTTGGTGAAAGCCTTCCCCTCCTCGGAAAGGCTGGACAACTTAGACCAGGTCCTCCGCCCCTTCCTGACGGACCAACCCAGGAGGGCGAAGGACTGGCAGAGACTGGTAGGCCACCTTGTGTCGTTGGAGAAACTGGTCCCCCAGGGCAGGCTGAAGCTCAGGGAGGTCCAGTGGAACATGAAAGAGAGCTGGAACCAGACGGACTCCCCCACAGGGTGGTCCCGGTGTTCCCGAAGACAAAACAGGTCCTGGAATGGTGGAGCTGCAGGACAAACACCCTCAAAGTGATGCCCTTTGCAGCCGACCCCCCGGAGATGCTCCTGTTCATGGACGCATCGAAGGAGGGGTGGGGTGCCCATCTCCTAGGGAATTCAGCAAGAGGGAGCTGGACGGCCCAAAAGAAGACCCAGCACATAAACGTGCTAGAGATGAGGGCAGTACGAAGGGTGTGCCAGGAGTTCGTCCACCTACTCCTGGGAAACACCGTGGCTCTGATGTGCGACAACGCCATGGTGGTAGCTTACATAAAGAAACAGGGAGGCCTAAGGTCGAAGGAGCTGTGCGTCCTCACGTTAGAACTTCTGGAGTGGGCCGAAGTGGAGAAGATCAGAATGTCGGCAAGGTTCATTCCGGGGAAAAGGAACGTCCTCGCCGACGGCCTCAGCAGGATGGGGCAAGTGGTAGGGTCCGAATGGTCTCTGCACCCGGGAGTAGCCAGAACCGTCATTCAAAAATGAGGTTCTCCGGTGATGGACCTCTTCGCAACGAGGCTGAACACACAACTCCCCGTGTTCTGTTCTCCTGTGCCAGACCCAAAAGCGGCGTTCGAGGACGCCTTCCAACATCCTTGGGACAATCTCGACGTGTACGCTTTTCCCCCCTTCGGGATGCTCAGGCAGGTCCTCAACAGAGTAAGAAAGGCGGACAACCTGTGGATGACTTTGGTAGCGCCCTGGTGGCCGGAGAGAGAATGGTTCGTGGACCTAAGGGAGTTAGCACAACAGCTGCCCTGTCCCCTTCCGAACAGGCCAGACCTTCTCCAGCAACCACACTTCCAAAGATTCCACGAGAACCCTCAGTCCCTTCGCCTTCACGTGTGGAGGTTATCGAGCGCCTCCTGAGGAGGGAGGGCTATTCGTCGAGTACAGCAATGAGGATGTCGGGCTACCTGAGACGATCATCAGCAGCGGTCTACCAGGCTAAGTGGGCCACTTTTACCAAATGGTGCACCGCTAGGGACATCAGGCCCCTGAAGGCCTCCATTCCGCAGATAGCGGATTCCTAGTTTACCTCAGGGATGTGGTCAACATGTCCATCCCGGCCATCAAGGGAGTCCGCGCTGCTCTGGGCCAAGTTTTTCTCCTGAAGGGCATAGACCTGAGTAACTCCAGACATATCTCAATGCTCATTAAAATTTTTGAACAATCATGCCCCCCACAAGCTGTGAAGGTGCCACAATGGGACGTGACATCGTGGACAGGGATCTCACTCTCAAGACAGTTTTCTTGCTGGCGTTGGCTTCAGCTAAACGGGTGGGTGATATTCATGGTCTGTCCTACGAAGTGGCTCACTCGAAAGGTTGGCGGGAAGTCACGTTCAAGTTCGACCCTTCCTTCGTAGCGAAGACCCAGAATCCTGTCGTGTGGGACCCCAGGTTTGAAGGTTTCTCAATTCCGGCAATCCCCCAGTCGGACGACTCGAAGGATTTGCACCTGTGCCCCATCAGGGCGTTGAGGAAATACTTGGAGAGGACAGCCAGACTCCGGCCCGAGATCAAAAGTATTTTTGTTTCCACAGGCCTCGTGGAGAAGCCAGTCTCGAAAAATACCATCTCCTTCTGGTTACGGCAGGTCATCATCAGGGCCTACAGTAAGGCAAGAATCCCCCTGCCTGGAAAGCCCAGGCCCCATGACATTAGGGGCCTTAGTACTACCTTAGCTTTCGAGAAGAATATGTCAGTGGGCCAGATCCTAAGGGCAGGCACCTGGGCCAACCCGTCTACCTTCACGGCTCACTATTTGAAGGACTGTTTAAGAAAATCCCTGGACGGGTTCTCGATAGGTATCATCGTTTCCGCTCTCCCAACGGTTTAAAGGTATAGCCTCAGTAACAAGCACAAGAGACACAGGTTTTTTCCTTAAACCCCCTTGTACTTTCTTCCCCTTTATCCGCTTCAAGTGGGCTCTGAGGGGGCCCTGAGCCGGAGACAAGTACCTCAATGGGGGGAAGACATGTCCCCTAGGATTTCTTGCACAGGTGAGTTTCTTAGACACTAAGATAGGTTTTTGTGTAGTTTCCTCTCGATCGATTTTCTACGGGGTCAACACGACCTAGCCTCCTTTTTAGGTCTCTGGATATTCCTCAGCACGGTCTCAAGAACTTTTTAGGGCCACGCCCACCTCCTAAAGTATAAGTCTCTAAGAAAGTAGTTCGAGGTAAGTACTTCGTGTTGGAACAAATCACAAATTTTAGGTAATTTGTATTTTTTCTAACAGTACTTACCTCGAACTTCTTTCGGGTAATGGCCTACCCTGCCTTCCCTGAGTGTCCCCTGGTATTCTTAGAGACCTTAGCTACTAAGAACTTACTGGAGGTCGAGACCTGAGCAGGCATGCTCTCTGACCTGGGGTTATCCTCAGGGAGCGTATCACTCTGCCTGAGGTTACCCCTCATAGAAAATGGGTTTAGGGTAAACTACACAAAACTCTGGTCGGATGGGAAGGAGATCCCAGATACTCCTAAGAAAGTAGTTTGAGGTAAGTACTGTTAGGAAAAATACAAATTACTTAAAATTTGTGATTTTTAGGAGTTTGTAGTTACAAGACTTCATAAGGTGAAGGATAACTGATAATATGGAGTAGAAAGATAGTGAACAAAAGAAACATTTAGGAAATGAACCCCAAATTCAGTCTTGAAAACCATTTTATTTTGGGTAATCGACATTGTTGAAGAATTGATGCTTAAGATTTTTATGTTTCGTTACTTAACAAATGTGTAAAGTAACTAAATAAGGAATCTTAAATATATTTGATTCGTTTTGAGCCAATTCTTCTTTATCAGTGGCAGTTATTGATATTGAATGAAAGAAAACAATGTTGAGATGAATTGTATGTAAAGTGGATGTAACAAAGGAAGAATTGAAAGGGTGAAATATGTGATGATGCTTAGCTGAAGTGGTGAAAGGGTAAATGTAGTTGGAAACTTTAACCAGTGTTATTTGACATGGTTTGGTCATGTGGAAAGAATGGATAATGATAGGCTGGCCAAAAGTGCATAGTGTGGGAGTTTTTAAGGGAGGAGGAAAAGAAAGGCATAGAAGGGCTGAACATACAGAGAGAGAGAAATGAAGAATACTACAGTAGGAATGTTAATGTCTGTTTTGTAAGTAATGTATTTATTAACCCTTTTACCCCTAGGCTATTTGGAAATTTCCAACCCTTAACCCCCTGGGGGTTATTTTTTCCCCAGCACATTTTGCAGTATATTTTTTAAATTGCTCTAACAGCCTTAATTTTTGTCATAGAGAGGTCAGGTTGGTCTCATTCTCTTGGAAAATGCCTGAATTTTCTAAAAAAAATTATCAAAAATATGAAAAAAAAAAATTTTTACAGCATTTTTTTCCAAGGACGTACCGGTACGTCCATGGGGGTAAAGGGATGGGTTTTGTGAAACGTACCAGTACGTCCTTTGGGGGTTAAAGGGTTAAAGAGGTTTTTAGATACAAAATAATTTTTGTATATAAGATGACAATTATTAATTTTTTATTCAGATTTATATTGAATGTAATAACCACAATCTTTTAAAGAACATTCCAAAATATTTATAGAAACCTTTTAATGAACATTTTATATTGAATGCTTTGTACTGAGACCCTTTAGCAGCTTTACTAACACAGTAATATACAAAAATATCAATACCCTAGTTTTATCTTGTAACTAAAATTGTATTGGATATATCTTATCCATATTAATTTGAATTAAATAATGTGCCAACAGTTATGCTGCAAGTACATAAGAGAAGAATTGGGCTCATATCAGGAAATTTTGCCCGAAGAAGACCTCGATGAAACGCCGTTGCAAGTGAAAAATAAAAATATCCTGAGGGATATTTTGAGCCCTCTTGTGGCACATGATGCGGAATGGGACCCTAGAGGTGAGTTTATGTGTTGTTTTCATTTACTGTTGTTCATTTGTATTTTTTATATATTTTTTTCTTTTACAAAAATGCCTTCCGACTATTCTTCATTTAACGATGCACAAAGTCGTCTTGATCATTTGTCTGCTAAAATTTAAGATGTTAGCTTGATAACCTAATACCTTTTTATGCTGAATCTTATCGTATTATTATAGTTAGTTTTTTTTTTCTTTTTTTTTTTTTTTACAAAAATGCCTTCCGACTATTCTTCATTTAATTATGCACAAAGTTGTCTTTATCATTTATCTGCTAAAATTTAAGATGTTAACTTCATAATCTAAGACTTTTTATGTTAACGTTTCAATTTTTGTCAACAGACATTTGGAGGGCCGCTGATACTGATGGCTGGAGTTCTGACGAGACACTCGAATTGCTGTTCACGGTTCGGGAATTATTGAGTGAAGACAATGGAGTAGATTGGAATCAGGTAATCACGACTAATGTGTGTTCATTTTATTAATACGATACTCTTGAGAGAATGGAAAATGGCTGTCTGCTAAAGAAGGTGATGAATGCAAGAGTTGTTAGGTGAAGTACAAGAGGAAGGCCAAGGTTTGGGTGGATGGATGGAGTGAAGGAAGCTCTGGGTGATAGGAGGATAGATGTGAGAGAGTGCTAGAAATAGGAATGAATGACGAGCGATTGTGACGCAGTTCCGGTAGGCCCTGCTGCTTCCTCCGATGCCTTAGATGACAGCGGAGGTAGCAGCAGTAGGGGATTCAGCATTATGAAGCTTCATCTGTGGTGGATAATGTGGGAGGTTGGGCTGTGACACCCTAGCAGTACCAGCTGAACTCGGTTGAGTCCCTTGTTAGGCTGGGAAGAACGTAGAGAGTAGAGGTGTCCCCTTTTTTGTTTTGTTTCATTTGTTGTCGGCTACCCCCCAAAATTGGGGGATGTGCCTTGGTATATGTATGTATGTACTCTTGAGGATCTACTGTATCTCACCTGGTGTGAGTTAGAGGGAACTAGAATTAGATTTCTTTTGTAACACCTTTTAGATCTCGGTTGCAGTACTTTCAGCCTTTTAGCATTTTCTCCTTTCTCTTATTTTCTTCCCTCCCAACTGCCAAATCTCCACCCTTGTATCCTCAACTTACAAACTTGATGGTTCCAAGAAGGTGTTTGTAAGTCGATTGGTTCCAACTACAAAAGCCAGAAGATATGAAATAGAGATCAGGTTATTAAAAATGTCATTTAGCTTACTGTATTAAATGATGCTAGAGGATCCCGTGTAAATTACACGAAATGATATTTTCAATACTTATTATCTTGTTCCTAACATATACATGTTTGAATAAAATGTCCTGAGATTAATTTTATAATCTAGGTTATGGAAATTGATAGAACTCAATTTTTTGTCTAATATTTAAAAAAAGAAGTCAGGTGCCAAAGACAAAATTGGGAAAACTATATAAGATGTGCTTTGGTAAAGTAATCAAAGTCTAATGTGAATTTGTAAGAGTACACCATGAAATTATTTCCATTTTCTTTAAAGTGTGAATTTGCAAGAGTATACCTTGAAATTATTCTCATTTTCTTTAAAGTGTGAATCTGTAAGAGTATACCATGAAATTATTTCCCTTTTCTTTAAAGCGTGAATTTGTAAGAGTGTACCTTGAAATTATTCTCATTTTCTTTTAAAGTGTGAATTTGTAAGAGTATACCATGAAATTATTTCCATTTTCTTTAAAGCGTGAGAGAGACAATAAATAATACACATGCTATCGTATTAATATATAGATAATATTGTTTTATTATAGTATTTCTTTATCTTTCTTATTTCCAGTTGGACATTTGTTTGTACCTCAGCATGTTTATAAGTTAAAGACCTATATATGTATTTTCTCCTTCAACCCACAGGTTAGGCTCATGATGCTTGCGGGTGGCTTTGAACGGACCTCTGAGAGATACCAGTCAAAGTTTATAGATCTTTATAATGGTTACAAGAGAGCCTATGTCCACAATAAGGTTTGCCTCATCAGGACACGACGCCGTCCACCCTACTACTTCAAGATTCACTCGCTGTTTGGATTTAAAGATGCTATTAAGAGTTGCAGTATAGGTAAGCATCTTAAGAGAGTCATTAACACTCATTTATGAACATACATGTGGTAAAATTACTTAAAAAAGTTGAGTTATATTAAATAATTCTAAGACTTAACCCTTTTACCCCCAGGCTCTTTGGAAATTTCCAACCCTTAACCCCCAAGGGGTTATTTTTTCCCCAGCACATTTTGCAGTATATATTTTTTAAATTGCTCTAACAGCCTTAATTTTTGTCATAGAGGTGTCAGGTTGATCTCATTCTCTTGGGAAATTCCTGAATATTTTCAAAAAATTATCAAAAATATGAAAAAAAAAATTTTTATAGCATTTTTTTGCAAGGACGTACCGGTACGTCCATGCGGGTAAAGGGATGGCTTTTGTGAAATGTACCAGTACGTCCTTTGGGGGTAAAAGGGTTAAATAATTCTAAGACTTAAAGAATTTGTAAGAAATAAGTGGAGGTCTTAATGGTCCTCACATGTCTTTTTTGAGGAGTATGATTTTTTTAATGATATTATGATTAACTAAATGTTTTTACAGTGTCTTCACCCCTCAGCTATATAGCGGTCTGCCTTTTGTGATTATCTATTTCCTTTGATGTTTTCTTTCTTCAGTATTCACATTCCAACTTAAAAAAATTCTCTGAAGCATCATTGTTCATCTAAGAATGATATGATGGCTTTGCTTAACTACTTTAACCCTTTTACCCCCTAAGGACGTACTGGTACGTTTCACAAAAGCCATCCCTTTACCCCAAAGGACGTACTGGTACGTTTCACAAAAGCCATCCCTTTACCCCCATGGACGTACCGGTATGTCCTTGCAAATAAATGCTATAAAATTTTTTTTTTTCATATTTTTGATAATTTTTTGAGAAAATTCAGGCATTTTCAAAGAGAATGAGACCAACCTGACCTCTCTATGACAAAAATTAAGGCTTTTAGAGCAATTTAAAGAAAATATACTGCAAAATGTGCTGGGAAAAAAATTACCCCCTGGGGGTTAAGGGTTGGAAATTTCCAAATAGCCTGGGGGTAAAAGGGTTAATAATGAATGAATTGTCCTACTTTTCTATATTCCCAGGATAAACTTCCTTCTTGTTTCTACTCATCCCTTTGTTATGTGTGGCTAATTTTCATTGAAAACATCTATCGTTGAACTTTTTAAGGTGTACACTTGCATATATTGATATGATAACGCTCAGCTTGTGTGTAATTGAATTATTTCAGTTTGACCTGTTTGGGAAGCTGACTAAAATTTGAGTATTTTTGCATGAATATGTAAGAAAGGTACACCTTAAAGATAGATATGATAATCTCATATAAGGGATTTTGACGAAGGAAAAATCTGTTTCTGGGCGAGGAACCTGTGTCGCCCAGTGAAATGCTCCTTAAAGCGCCATTTCAAAGGTATAAATACTGCTAAATATACCAGAGAAAAAAGTTGCATGAAATGCCAGGAATATACCCAGCTCGCTCACCCCTAAAGGGTGTCGATATTAAAACTGGGGTGAGTGATACCACTACCAGAGGTCCCTTTACAAGTAGACTTCTCCCTCCTCAAAATCCCCTGTTACTACGAGGTGCATTTTCAACAAACCATAAAAATATTAATGATTTTATGGGCAATTATTAGTTCTTTCCATGCATGGAAATGAGTTTTAGGTAGTTGCACATTGCACTTTGCCACCTTCATTGCGACGAAGGTAATATTTTGATAGAAGTATGTTTGTATATCTGTCTGTCTGTGTGTTTGTGATACGCATAAAAACTATTCGACAAAATTTTAGTGGGATAATTGGCGATGATCTAAAGACAATTTGGTTAGATTTTGGGTTGATTGTCAAAATTCAACCACCACTACCTATCCTTCTCCCTGTATTTGATTTATAAATTAGGTTATACATGCATCATTATTGATATGTTCTTGATTAATTCTTATCAAACTAAGTCATCTAAACTAATTACTTTTCTTGAAAACATACCCAGGCTCATGGCAATCCCATTCTGTGAATGATGAAGTTGCAGAAGAAGTTTTTGAATCTCTCATGGCTGCCTTTAAGGAAAAGAAAAACCTTTTCTGCCACATGGTACCTAGGATTCCTCTCTTAAACAGCTTGTCTATCGCCATGGACGAAAAATACAAGAATTTGGACTTCAAGTTTTCGCCGAATTTGTAAGTTTCTAGATGTGAGAATTTATTTGGTTTTCATTATATCTTTTCTTATTTAATTTTGAACTTTAATCTTCTGGTTAATATACATATTTTTTCAATTGATTTTATCGGATATTTAATATTTTGAATCATCATATACCAAGGCACTTCCCCCAATTTTTGGGGCTAGCCGACATTTTGAATATTAACTAAATATATCGAGGGGACTATGCATTTTTATTCAGTCTAAATATGGGATGCTGCATGGGGTATTTCTGTCAAAAATGTAGTAGTAATAATGTGATATGAATACTTTATATAATATTAACTTTTCAGATTTGAGTTAAACAAAAATATCATATTTATTTTCAATTGTTTCAAGGTATAAGTTTGCTTCTACGTGGATACAAAGCTTCGTTCCTTAACCCTTTTACCCCCAAAGGACGTAGTGGTACGTTTCAAAAAACTCACCCCTTTACCCCCATGGACGTACCGGTACGTCCTTGCAAAAAAATGCTATTTAAATTTTTTTTTGCATATTTTTGATAATTTTTTGAGAAACTTCAGATATTTTCCAAGAGAATGAGACCAACCTGACCTCTCTATGATGAAAATTAAGGCTGTTAGAGCAATTTAAAAAAAATATACTGCAAAATGTTCTTAAAAAGAATAACCCTTGGGGGTTAAGGGTTGGAAATTTCCCAAATAGCCTGGGGGTAAAAGGATTAATGAGAGTATAGTATGATTTCAGGGAAGCTGGAAACGCTGCTGTTAAAATTTACAAGAGGGTGATGGGGAATCCCCTTCTCCATCTACACTAAAAAGCCACTTTGACTTCAGCCACCAAGCCGAGCAGACATACTCTTGGTCTCTCTAACTTAGCTGGTTTAATTTTCATTTTCTCTTTACAGAGCAAATTATGATTGTGATATAATAGGTAGTAGGTTGACTAGGGCACCAGCCACCCGTTGATATTCTACCGCTAGAGAGTTGTGGGGTCTTTTGCCTGGCCAGACAGTAGTACATTGGATCCTTCTCTCTGGTTACGGTTCATTTTCCCTTTGCCTACATACACGCACCGAATAGTCTGGCCTATTCTTTAAACATTCTTTTCTGTCCTCATACACCTGTCAACACTGAGATTACTATAAACTTCTTACTCCACTGTAATTGTTCAGTGGCCACTTTTCTCTTTGAAAGGGTAGAAGAGACTCTTTAGCTATGGTAAGCAGCTCTTCTAGGAGAAAGACACTCCAAAATCAAACCATTGTTCTCTAATCTTGGGTAGTGCCATAGCCTCAGTACGATGGTCTTCCACTGTCTTGGGTTAGAGTTCTCTTGCTTGAGGGTACACTTGGGCACACTATTCTATCTTATTTCTCTTCCTCTTGTTTTGATAAAGTTTTTATATTATTTATAGGAGATATTTATTTTATTCTTGTTGCTCTTCATAAAATATTTTATTTTTCTTTGTTTCCTTTCCTCACTGGGCTATTTTCCCTGTTGGAGCCCCTGGGCTTATAGCATTCTGCTTTTCCAATTAGGTTTGTAGCTTAGCAAGTGATAATGATAATAATTTTGATATAAAAGCATGTCATTCTTCCAAATCGGTGGAAGTAGTTAATTCCAAGGCTTTTTATATTCCTGAGTTCTCAACTTTGTGGCAGATAGAATTGATATATTATTGTCACAGATTTAGAAAAAACTAGCAATTCCAGTTTCCATTTAGCCTTTAATCCTATTACGCAGAGATATGCTGATTTTCATAAGACTCATCAGTTTTATGATATTGTCTTTGATTTCAATTTGATTTCTAGTCTTGAACCCATCATTGCACCTCATAAAAAAGAATCTTTAAGTTCAGGTTTTGAAGTTGGCCTAATTAACCCTGGATAGGTACGGTCCTCGGACACCCCTTTAAGGGTATACTCGGACGCGAACGACCCCGACGCCAAAAAAATTCTTGAAAAATCAGTTTTTGCAGTAACCTCCTTTTTTCTTTTGCCAAAAAAAACTTCAATGAATGCTTAAAACAACTGTAAAGATAAATACTACTCATCTGCAGAAAAACTATTTATTATAAATATTTTAAAAAATTAAGTAGAAAAAAAAAAAGACCTGACATAAAAATTCATAAAAAAAAGTTTATACATATATACACAAATCCTTTTAGGAATTGATTCTTGAATGTTTAGGACACATCTTGATGTATTTTGGATGAAGTCAGACCCATGGAGGTGAAGATCTGAAATGAGAAAAAAAGGGTAACTTTTTTTGGCCAAAAAAAATTGTCCAAATTTCATGAATTTTTTTGGGTACCCAAATGAAATAGGAAGTGGCTAATTTTTTTAGGGAATAAACATATGTTATCCTAAAATAGAAATATGTAAAAAAATCTTCATTATTTTGTAAATTACATTTATATCAGGGGCCATATCTAAAGGTAATTTTTTGAGTACTTGGAAATTTCGTAAAAAAATACATATATTTAATATATAATATGATATTTATGCAGGTAAAAATATACCAAAATATCACAAATTCTATAGGGAACAAGAATATATATAGATAGGGCAGCTTACGCTTCGGATATGTCCACAAAATGGCCGCCAACCACACTGACTCAGACTCCCTAATCTGCCACTTGAAATGTAGGAAGGGTATGTCAATTTCAAGGTGTTATTTACTAATCTAATTATTATTGGATATGCATAAAAATTGTATGGTGGGTTGCTGGATAATTGTCGATTATTTTACGACTATAAAATTAAAATTCTGACCCAAAAAAATTTTTTTGAAGGGAAATAAAATCGAAAAAAAAAAATGTAAAACAATATTTTAGCTAAAAAAATTTGATGATATTCAATCAAAAAAAAAGTAAACAAAATTTTCCGACAAATAAACATCTAGAGGAATCATTACTCTGTGATAGTTCCTTAGTACGTAGTAATTTTGAAAGAATTGGGAAAAAACGAAAAAATGGCAATCACCGGAAAATCGAACACATACCTATATATACGCCATATCTGGCTAAAAAAAAGATAGGCATGGGTAGCCAGATCATCTAGAAACACTTTCCAACACTATAAAAATATAAGTTTTGCGACACTACTTGCCAATTCCTTACGGTAACATGACTAAGCAAAAAAATGCAAAACAAATAAAAAGGGGCACTCGTGGAAAAATGGCCATTCTAATATACGGCATTTCAGAAAAAAAAAATTTCAGCCACGTGCTAGGCAAACCATCAAGGCATATTTTCCGACAAATAAACATATAAATGAAATATTACTCTGTGATAGTTCCTTAGTACGTAGTAATTTTGAAAGAAATGGGAAAAAACGAAAAAATGGCAATCACAGGAAAATCGAACACATACTTATATATACGCCATATCTGGCTAAAAAAAAAAATAGGCATGGGTAGCCAGATCATCTAGAAACACTTTCCAACACTATAAAAATATAAGTTTTGCGACACTACTTGCCAATTCCTTACGGTAACATGACTAAGCAAAAAAATGCAAAACAAATAAAAAGGGGCACTCGCGGAAAAATGCCCAACATTCTAATATACGGCATCTCAGATAAAAAAAAAAGACATGCACGTGTTAGCCCAACCATCAAGGCACACTTTCTAACACATAAACATGAAAAAAAAATCAATAATATACGGCAATTCCTTACTACGTAGTAAATTTTTACAAATATTGAAAAAAAAACAGAAATTGGCAACCGCAGTTAAATACCCAATATACCAATAACTACGTCGTATCTGACAAAAACAAAGTCACGCATGGGTAGCCAGATCATCTAGACACACTTTCCAACATTAAAAAAGCAAAAGTTTTACGACACTATTTCGCAATATCTTACGGAAAAATGACTAAGCAAAAAAATGCAAAACAAATAAAAAGGGGCACTCGCGGTAAAATGCCCGACATTCTAATATACGACATCTCAGATAAAAAAAAAGACATGCACGTGTTAGCCCAACCATCAAGGCACACTTTCTAACACATAAACATGAAAAAAAAATGAATAATATACGGCAATTCCTTACTACGTAGTAATTTTTACAAATATTGAAAAAAAAACAGAAATTGGTAACCGCAGTTAAATACCCAATATACCAATAACTACGCCGTATCTGACAAAAACAAAGTCATGCATGGGTAGCCAGATCATCTAGACACACTTTCCAACACTAAACAAGCAAAAGTTTTACGACACTATTTGGCAATATCTTACGGAAAAATGACTTGGCAAAAAAATGAAAAAAAATGAAAAAAAATGAAAAAGGGGCACTCGCGGTAAAATGGTCCTCGTGGTGATGAACGACATTTTAACTAAAAAAAAAAACATGCACATGGTAGCCAAACAATCCACCAAGACTTTCCACAACTGATAACCTATACAAGTTGCACCATTCTACGACAATTTCATAATACGTAATAACTTTGATAATTATGCAAACTACCTCAGAAGGGTAAACTCGGACGCGAACGACCCCGACGCGTCTCAGAAATCGGGGAAGGAGTACAGCTACAGCAATGCACATCTGGACACTACTAGAGCGTGTAGGGGAGACACCTCCTGCAGGTCGATCACCCACAAATTCAGTCAAAGGGGTGAGTCACGTGAGAAAAACCTGTTTTTTTTTGACGCTCGGGGTCGCAAACGACCCACCGTACCTATCCAGGGTTAATTCATAACTCTCCTATCCATAAATATATGGGTTTTTAATGTAATAATTCATTTGGTATCAGTCAAACTCGGTTGAGTCCCTTGTTAGGCTGGGAGGAACGTAGAGAGTAGAGGTCCCCGTTTTGTTTTTGTTTCTTTGTTGATGTCGGCTACCCCCCAAAATTGGGGGAAGTGCCTTGGTATATGTATGTATGTATGTATCAGTCAAAAGTATGATTTTGATCAAGAATAATAGTTTAGAGACAAGCTACATTCTGTTATTTACGATAGCTTTAGTAATGTGGAATCTCGTATTTCAAACTGTATTTTGAGATGGTTTGTTAAAAGCAATCTAGAGCAGTTTTGTAAATCTTAACTATGGTATATTGCTTTTAATTAAATTCATACCATTATTATTATTATTATTATTATTATTATTATTATCAATTGCTAAGCTACAACCTTATTTGAAAAAGCAGGATGCTATAAGCCCAGGGGCTCCAACAGGGAAAATAACCCAGTGAGAAAAGGAAACAAGGAAAAATAAAATATTTTAAGAAGAGTAACATTAAAATAGATATCTCCTATATGTACCATAAAATCTTTAACAAAATAAGAGGAAGAGAAATAAGATAGAATAGTGTGCCCGAGTATACCCTTAAGCAAGAGAACTCTAACCCAAGACAGTGAAGACCAGGGTACAGAGGCTATGGCACTATCCAATACTAGAGAATAATGGTTTGATTTTGGAGTCTCCTTCTTCTACAAGAGCTGCTTACCATAACTAGTCTCTTCTACCTTTACCAAGAAGAAAGTAGCCACTGAACAATTACAGTATAGTAACCCCTTTCCTTCACTGGCATCCTATCTCCAGTAGGCCGAGTGTGGGAGTTAGCAATATGAACATCAGGAGATGTTCATACAATCAGCTTTAATAATACAATATACATGCCCACCCTCCTCCCCACTGCCTCATGTTATCAAGGGTCTAGGGGTAAATTCCATTTGGAAACTGAAGGGACAAGGAAACAATGAATTGTTAGTTCTGAGATTCTTGCCGCTTACCGCTAGAATATTCAATTCCTTTACTAAGGCCATTTTGTTAAAGGTGAAGAAAACGTGGAAAACGTAAATTTTTTTCTGAATTTTACGTGTAAATGTTAGTTAACCAGAACTTCTGGAGAAGAAATATGAACATCAGATGAGTATAGAAATAAGATAATTTTATTAGAATTGTTTTTAGTGAAAAGGAAAAGTTAGTATTTAGAATAGATTGAAAATTTTGAAGAATGAACGTGGATAAGGTCAAAGACGACCATGTAAGGTCAATAACGGCCAATGTAATACGAATTAAATGGGCGGGATTACCTCTTTATTTCATTGAATATTTTTCCAACAGAATTTGGCACCTTTTGGTCCAGCTACACAATGCTCAAGCTGATTCTCTTTCATCGCTGGATAGAGGCCCTTTTGGAAGTGATCTAGATGGCTTGTGGCAAAATCACCCAAATCCTCTTGTGGCTTATGGACTACAGGCAGTACCTACCTCTGGATGGCAATGGGTAAATATATAATTCTAAACTCTTTTACTTATATTACTCTGCATGTCGATTACAAATCAACGTTTTACAAATTTAGTTATGTGAACAAAAATGGGATATTGATTAGTGAAATTATTCCGCTATACAGTACATCTCATGGTATTCATATTGTTTTGGGTGGTCGTGGCTTTGCAACGGCCACGCACACACACTTGGCCCACATCGTTTTCACTGCGGCTCAAGACATATGAGACAGGCGGCTTCTCCGATGTTGGTTGCATCGGGCTGCCGGGTTCTTGTTATGTCAAGGCCCGCCTTGTTGCCTGCCCGATAGGCATTGCTCTCTTCCGCCGGCTACTGGCACTCTGTCGTTTCCTCCACCCTTCTTCTGATAGGAGGCTGATGGCTAACGACAGAACCCAATTCTCGGACACGAGTGGGCGCCGATGACGACGACGATTCATATTGCTTTTCTCAATGTTTGTTGATTGTTGACGTCAACCCTTAAACTGAAAAATTCATGCTTTAAATTACAAACCATTATTTTACAAGTTTAGTTATGCGAACAAAAATGGGATATTGATTAATGTAATTATTCCGCTATACATCTCATGGTATTCATATTGCTTTTCTCGATGTTTGTTGATTGTTGACGTCAACCCTTAAACTGAAAAATTCATGCTTTAAATTACAAACCATTATTTTACAAATTTGGTTATGTGAACAAAAATGGGATATTGATTAATGAAATTATTTCACTAAACATCTCATGGTATTCATATTGCTTTTCTCGATGTTTGTTGATTGTTGACGTCAATCCTTAAACTGAAAAATTTCATGCTTTCTTTCCGTGCAATTGCCTTATCCCTCTATTATAGTATTGGGATCTTATGGTGGTGTATCACAATACTGCTGTGTGGATAGATTACAGTATATCCCTCTGTCTTTCAGTTATCTCGTCATAATGGATGATAAAAGATTCTGGTTTTAAGAAATTCTTTAAAAAACAAATTTCTGGCACGTCCGAATGTTCATGGGTGCTAAAAAGGAATGATGGGAGAAGGTTAGGTAGTGGTGGTGGTGGGGGGGGGGGGGGGGGGGGCAGTAGCTGTAGTGAATGACACCTCGTAGTAACGGGGGATTTTGAGGAGGGAGAAGTCTAATTGGAAAGCGATCTCTGGTAGTGGTATCACTCGCCCCAGTTTTAATACCGACATCCTTTAGGGGTGAGCGAGCTGGATATATTCCTAGCATTCCATGCAACTTTTTCAATGGTATATTTAGCAGTATTTATACCTTTGAAATGGTGCTTTAAGGAACATTTCACTGGGCGACATAGGTTCCTCGCCCAGAAATAGATTTTTCCTTCGTCAAAATCCCTTTATTATTTCAAATTAAGGGGACAGCATCATCTGGCAGAGAATGATTTCTTAGGAGGCTTGTTCAAGGATTGATTGCTGCTAATGATCCTCATTATCTATGTGTCAGGAGCCGGCGGATAAAGTTCGATTCGAATAACCATTTTGAAGATTGATTCCCTCTCAGTTCCTCATAGAAGGATTATCTTCAGTTAGTAGGTGTGATAGATTTGATGGATGCTTATTTTCATGCTCCCAATCATCTGATGGCCAGGAAATATCTTTCCTTTGCTTGGAAGGGGGAGATTTAACAATCATCTGATGGCCAGGAAATATCTTTCCTTTGCTTGGAAGGGGGAGATTTATAAGTTTTGTGACCCATGATTTGGCCTTGCAACAGTGCCATGTGGTCAAGGTGGACTTAAGCACAAGCAGAAACAAACTGGAATGTATTTGGTGCGGCATTTTCTGCGAAGGTATTTAAACGATCGGTTAATGCTAGCAGAATGGGTAATAGATATAAGGCAAGATTTGATTCACCTATATACTGCAATGTGAATCTTTCTTTGGAATTGTTAGACTTAATGGGTGAAAGAAATCTCATCCTTTCTGCTTGGGCAAGCTTTCTAGGTTGGGTTTATCCCTCACCAGACAAAATTGCAAGGCAGATGTCCATTACTCAGCTGCTTCAATGTTTTCTGATTTATCAAACTAAATATCTGCAGCTTCATTTGGGAGTTCTCTTATCAGGAGAAGTTAGTTCTTCACAGCTATTTCTGAGAAATCACTGCATCACTGACAAAGTCCTGATGAGCTATGAGTCCGTCAGGTGTTTTTCTATTCGGGTTAAGCTTAAGAGGAAGTATTGATGGATTTTTAGTGTTGGCAGGATTGGCTTCTCTTTCTAGAGATATCAAACCAGAGTTTGATGATCTCATGGATAAGATGGTAATAGGAAGTTTCATGGTAAACTTTGTAGTTTAAAATGATCTATCTATAGTCCATTTCTTTTAGCTATGCAGATTTGCACCGACTCGCAGCGGTACCCTTTTAGCTTGGAAAAGTTTCCTGAACGCTGATTGGTTAGAATTATCTTGTTCCAACCAATCAGCGATCAGGAAACTTTTCCGAGCTAAAAGCGCACCGCCGCGAGTCGGTGCAAATATGCCTCGCTAAAAGAAATGGACTATAGTGTAACATTACAGGCTTCAGTTCCCCCTTGTGCAATAACTCAAATTTTACAAAATCTGAAAAAAATAATCTGTCATTGGGTAATAGAAATCTTCACATGGGAGGTTAGACCAGATTTTTTCCAAAGAAATAATAGACAACTACCTTTGCAAGAAAAATCAAATTCTATCCCTAGACTGGTCGTTGAGCTCTGACATTTGCAAGGCACTTTGAAAATTGTACGGATGCCCCTTGCTAATAATACATACATACATACATATACCAAGGCACTTCCCCCAATTTTGGGGGGGGTAGCCGACATCAACAAATGAAACAAAAACAAAAAAGGGGACCTCTACTCTCTACGTTCCTCCCAGCCTAACAAGGGACTCAACCGAGTTCAGCTGGTACTGCTAGGGTGCTACAGCCCACCCTCCCACATTATCCACCACAGATGAAGCTTCATAATGCTGAATCCCCTACTGCTGCTACCTCCGCGGTCATCTAAGGCATCGCAGGAAGCAGCAGGTGTATAATAATGCTTCCCAGAATCTCAAAATCACCTTATATTGTAAATTGTAGGATTCAAGTGGATCCATAAGCTTCGAAATTTAATGCCCACATCACAAGAGGGATCTCTTTCCTTAGGCTACAGATCCGTATTTTCCCTCTTTTCAGTCTGCTTTGACAGATTCTGAGGAAGTTGGTCTTGTTTGCCCCAGTAATACGGTAGTAAGAATGCTTTAGCCAGTTAATGTGATGGCTGTAAGTTAAAGGGAATAAAGGTGTTCAAAAAGTTAAGACGATAATGAAAGGAAACTAATGTTATGAACTAGACCAAATGCAACTCATTTTTGCCAGTTCTGTTCTGCATAATTTTTTTTGTACTGCAGTGCTCTGTTAAGTGTAAACATTTTGTCCTTTGCATATTTATAGTATCCATGCCCTTCAGCATGTTGAGGCTGAAGGGCATGTCTTGAACGCAAAGGCTTTCCTGCCTAGGCGGAAACCCAGATAAGAAGAGAAGTTTCGAGCTATAGGCACATGATAATAGTCGTCGGAAAGATCGACAGAGGTGGTGACGGCCCCAAGGGGAAGTAAGGTCCGCACCTGAGAGATAGTCATCATCCGGAACTTGTAGCAGAAGATGTAAGAGTTTAGCTTTGACAAGTCCCGGTCCACTCTCAATGTCGACAAGCCTTTCTTCGGAATTGTGAACAGGAGGCCTTGGAACTTCGGTGATTGGTCCCGTTTGATTGCTTTCTCCTTTAGTAAATCTGTGGTGTACTCTTTCAGGATGGGAGTGGATTTCTGGGAGAAGGTCACTGGTGGAGGAGGAGGACCTTGTGGCCATTTCCACCTCAAACCTTTAGAGATTATGCTATGAGCCCACAGACCGAAGGTCCAATGGTCTTGAAAGTGGTAAAGTCTCTCCCCTACCAGGACCACCTCGTTGTGAGGGAGTGAACCTAGGTCCTTTCCTTCCCCGAGCCCCCTTTTTTTCTAGGTCCGCCTCGATGGCGGAACTGTCTTCTACTCCTGTATCTTCCTCTCTGGTGTCCACGAATGGAACCTGAGGGTTCGGAGCTAGGGCTGTATGCAGGCGAGGGCATCGAATCGGGGTTGGGCTGTGTACCTGGGGAATCAGTGAGGGGTCGAATCAGAGGAAGACTGTGATGACGAGTGGGTAACTGACTATTGATGGCAGTGACCCCGGTTCGTTTTGTAGAGGGCAACTCTCTGCTTCTTCTTGAAGAAAGCTTGCTTTAGGTCTTCGACCTTCTTTCTGGCAGTGAGGCCCCGCCTTTCCTGCAATTTTGGGTTGCTCTCGTATCATCTTGTAGAACCTTGTTCACCTCCTGAGGGAAGAGGGTTTTACCCCATCAGGGGGAAACTATCAGCCTGCTCGATTCCTGTCTGATAGAGGCCACAGACAGAACGTATTTCCTACAACTAACTCGACCAGACCACCAAACGTGTAGGTCGAATTGGAAGGGCAGAGATTGGTTCTTCATGAATATCCGAAACAAAGTCTCAGTGGGATAAACCGAGGCTAGGGTCTCCCCGAGGTGGGGTCCGGCTCTTTAAGAGCCGGCATGGCCGAACCTTCTTGTCAGCTTGAAAAGTAAGACCTGTCCAATTATCCGTAATAGGCAAGGCAACAATGATAGCAGTTGTAGATATGGCGTATTCCCCATTGGAAGATTTATATTAGAAAAGTGTAAAGAAGGACCCTTTTCACCGGGCGTCACAGGTCTCTCCCCAGAAATAGATTTTTCCTTCGTCAAAATCCCTTTTATAGTAACCAAATATTTTATATGGCAATTAAAGATTAAATTTTGGCAAAGTGTAATTTTACCTGGTGAAGAATAACATCATGAGTGTTTTTGGACCTTTGTTGATTTAAGATATCTTGGTTTGATTTTCTAAATTATTACTTATCATGTGATTAGTTGTTGAGAATGCTGACATATATTACCTTTCCTGTAAAGCAATGTTTTCAAAACACTGTTTTTGTAGGTTACTTGTGTGAATGGCAAAATTTTGATAAGCATTTGCTTCTATACTCTCATTACAAGTATTGTTTCATACATTTAGCAATTATATTGACAACTGATTTATATTTATTCTATTTTTTTAATCAGATTATTCCTTCTTAAAGTGTATTCCCAATTTTCAAAAGTACCTTTCTATTTGTATTACTATCTTCCATTTTACACATTATTATTATTATTATTATTACTATCCAAGCTACAACCCTAGTTGGAAAAGCAAGATGCTATAAGCCCAGGGGCTCCAACAGGGAAAAATAGCCCAGTGAGGAAAGGAAATAAGGAAATAAATAAATGAAGAGAACAAATTAACAATAAATCATTCTAAAATAAGTAACAACGTCAAAACAGACATGTCATATATAAACTATTAACAACATCAAAAACAAATATCTCATAAATAAACTATAAAAAGACTCATGTCATGCTAAAGACATCAATTTTTTTATTATTCATGTATTTGGTTTACTTTAAATTTACTAAAATGTATATTACTAATTTTTTTCAGGTGAAGAACTGGAGCATCGAGGAACTAAATATTCTCATCGACAATGTAATCCAACAGTGTATGCCGGAGAGTTCAAAGAAGAAAGATCTCTCGAAGATACCCAATATCTTCCTTTATCAGTTGGGTTACATGTTGTCAACATTCAAGCACGGAGGATACGAGGCCTTCGAGAGGCAGCTTAACCTCGTGTACATGCTGCAGAAATGGTCGCATATTGTGCTGGACGAGAAGAATTTCATCTTGCAAAAAGTAAAGGACAACTACAGGAAAATTGAGGAGAGCAAAGCTATCTTTAGAAGTGCTTTTAATGGAAAGTCGGAGAGTAACTTTCCCGTAGGCGAAGAATACGCCGACTCCTCTGATTTCAGTGACGATATGGATAGCTTTTCCGACTCCGATTTTGAGAAGGACCATGAAGAAACCGATACAGATGAGGAGCATGCTCAGAACGTAGTATCTGGGGAACAGAAAGATGCGAGCGGTAGAGGCAAACCAGAACCCAGCACAAAGTCAGAAAATAAATCTGGAAGAATTGTTGCCCAAAAGAATACCATGAGTACCTCTCCCACTAAAAAAAGCAACGAGGATCCAGACAATAGCGATGTAAAATTTGTTTTCAAGGTTACTACCTCTCCAGATTTTAAGAATAGAGCGAAGGCAATGAAGCATTTTGCAGAAGCGCAAGCATCAGAATTTGATGACAGTACAAAAGTTCTTTCTGTTACAAACCCAATGCAAGAAGGTAAAGGCAAATGTGGCTCTGTTTCGCCAAGTAAAAAGTCCCCCAATATTGGTAGATCATTGCCGCTGGTTGCAGAGACTAGTAGACATGGAGGAAATACAAAGAATTCTGCAACTACCCAGAAAAGGAAATATATAGAGGAGAAAGAAAAGCCAGTTAAAAAAGTGAAGTTTTCCAAAGTTATCGAGGCTGAAAATAATCATGTTCCAGAACAGGAGAAAATTGTACCTAGACATAAGGTCAAGACTTCGGCCATAACCTCGGCCGTAACCGTAACCTCTAATAATAACAGTAAAACAATGCCAAAAGGTTTTCATCTCACAGGACCTGTTTCAATACAAACCAGGAAGTTTGTCAATGAAATGAAGGTCAAAAGCGGCAGTAATCGAGCGAAGAAGGAAGTGAAAAGAAGGAAACCGAAATCTCAGTCCCCGCTGAAGATAGTGCAAATGTCTGATATTGGCATTAAGAATGTGTCCACAGTAAGCCATGTAAAGAGAGAGGTAGTAGTCCAGGAGGAAAATCAGGAGGAGGAAGGCAAAGAAGCTTTCATGGAGTTGACTAACCAGTACTACAAAAGAAGGAATCAGGAGAAAGACAGGCTGATCACGGCCTTCAATTCCGTGCAGGAGAGTCACCAGAAACAAGCTTCCGCATTGCTACAGATGTTTGATAACTTACAAAATTTATTATAGTCTTCGGAGTAAGTTTCCCTCTCTTTCATGCTCTCTCTCTTTCTCTCTCTCTCTCTCTCTGTATCCTAGTAATTTCATTATACAGTACATATTTTCTCCTTTTGTATTAAAAGATTAAAAGGATGAAGTAATCTGTAATCTTCAATAGATTTTGGAATGGTTATATTTATATAATGATTGAAAAATTATATTTTTATTTATATGAATCTCTCCCCAATGTTCATATTGCTTGTTCTCTAAAGACTCGATTTGTTTGACATTTACCCGTAAAATTCTTTAAAAGATTTTAAGAATTTCCCATTTTCTTTAATTTTAATAGACACATGCCTCTATTAAAGTAATGAAACACTATTATTATTATTATTATTGTTATTATTACTAGCTAAGCAAAATCATAGTCGGGAAAGGAGGATGCTATAAGCCCAAGGGCTCCAATGGGAAAATAGCCCAGTAAGGAAAGGAAATAAGAAAATGCATAAACTATATGAAAGTAATAGAATATTTTAAGAACAGTAGCAACATTAAAACAGATCAAGTGGTTAATGGTAAACAGCAAAGCAGTATCATGCCGTGGAGTCTTTGTTGTAGCAGGGAAGACAATTTGAAACGTAAGAAACTTATTACAATTTGGGAAGGGGAGACGTCTTGGTATAACAGGAACGGCAGAACAACTGAAGGGGCCACGGATAGCTCTCCTTACGAAGGGGCTACGGATAGCTCTCCTTACGAAGGGGCTACGGATAGCTCTCCTTACGAAGGGGCGACGGATAGCTCTCCTTACGAAGGGACTACGGATAGCTCTCCTTACGAAGGGGCGACGGATAGCTCTCCTTACGAAGGGACTACGGATAGCTCTCCTTACGAAGGGGCGACGGATAGCTCTCCTTACGAAGGGGCTACGGATAGCTCTCCTTACGAAGGGGCGACGGATAGCTCTCCTTACGAAGGGGCTACGGATAGCTCTCCTTACGAAGGGGCTACGGATAGCTCTCCTTACGAAGGGGCTACTGATAGCTCTCCTTACGAAGGGGCTACGGATAGCTCTCCTTACCATTAACTGCTAGATAGTTTCATTATTCTACCATGAGCATGTATCTTTTGAATGGAAGGTTATTGGTAAACTTTGAAATAAATTTTTTGGGAAAACATTTAGGGGCCTTATCTTTTGAATTGAACAATAATGGTAAAATTATGATTAATTTTTTGGGGAAAACATTTAAGGGCATGTATCTATTGAATGGAAGGAAAATGGTAGAATTTAAAATAAAATTTGGGGTAAAAGATGATAAACTGAGCATCTGGAGAAAAAACAATATACTTTCGATAGGTGAGTCTAGAAATAACAAATTCTATAATTAAAATTCTGTTTATTTTATACAATTTCTGTTTATAATTAACCTATCACTTCCCTTCACTGGCCTCCCACCTTCATCTGGGGGTGGGGAGGGCATTCAGGAATATGAACACCATAGAGGCTTATAGGAGTAGATTGAATTTAGATAAGATTTGTTATTTCTTTACTGGTCTGATGTTCATATGCCCATACTTCTCCCCACTGATTTGTGGGTTTCAAGGAAAAAAGGAATAGTTTCGATTTTGAGCCTCGAATAACAAAGGGAGACTGGGGTGTCGTGGTTCGTTTCTTATGATTAATTTCCAGAGTGATTCATTATTTTATTCCCAGCTTTATACATAACAGCTAATCCCTGTAAGTTTCATTACTCTATGATATAAGTTGTGGCCAGGAAGCTGTTCATAAACAAACATACACACACACAAACAGGGTGTAAAACTTAACCTCCTTCCAAATTTTTTGGCGGAGGTACTAAAGGCATGTCTATGGAAAGGAAGGTTTTGGGAAACTTTTAAAATTCTTTAAAATTGCACGGGTAAATGCCATTTAAACAGAGCCTCTAGAGAAGAAGTAATGTGAACATCAGGTTGGTATAGATATAACAAATTCTGTTTATAGAGTTCCATTTATTTTATATACAAAATTAGGGATTAAGGCTTGTCCGGAAATATCAGTTGAATTCTATAAGTTTATTGCTGTATATGCGTATGAACATGACACTTATGCTAAGGATTTTGTTAATCCTGTTCTTCCAAAATTAGTACTGGGTCTAAATGCCTGGTGAATGTCACCAAGATTTGCATCAAGGTATGTACATAGAAAACTTGCTAAGAGAGATTTGGTTTAAATTACGTTTTGCCATTTTGTTCACTTGCCTGAAGAGGGTTTTGAGATTCGTACTGTATCATTTTCATTGAATGAAAATAGTTTGTAGGGTATTTTATTTTCTATTCTTTTTTAAATCCGTTTGTTTTCTTAAAGGCAGAAAATGTGCCATTCACAGAGTTCCTTTCATTCTAAATTTACAAAAGATTATATGTTCGGTTCACTTTCATATTACTACATAAGATAATTTTTAGGCAATTTTCTATTGTTTTGAGTACGTTTGTTTACTTAAAGGCGGGAAATGTCCCATCCACAGAATTCCTCTTCATTCTAAATTTGCAATAGATTATCTTTTCAGTTCGCTTTCATATTACTGCGTACGACAGATACGATTTTGCAAAGTACCGTATTTACTTTACCTAGTTTTAACCCAAACTATCAGGTTTGGGAAAAATCCATGAAATAAATTATATAAATTTATTTAACAGTTTCAGTTTATCTAGTCAAGGAATTTTGAAATAGTTGCTATATATTGAATAAGATATAGTATTGTATCTTAAGTAAGAACAAAAAATTCAGGCCAGTGGTATGAGAGTTAAGAATGTTGAGTCGGTCATCTATTTGTTGATACTGGATGATAATTATGATGATAATGTTAGGAAAATAATGAAGGCAACAAAATTATTATTATTGGAATTATTAAAATCATTATAATTGACAGAGAAGGATGACAGTATAAAAATGAATTTATTTGCATCTCTTTGGCAGGAAAATCAGTTTAGTTTTTTTTTTTTAATTAACTCAGGTTAAGTTTACTTTTTGATCCGTATTACTGGGAAAAACAGCATTATTTTGTATTGCGTCTGAACGTCATGTAACACTACATTCTATACACTGTATAGAATCTATCATGATGTGAAATCATATACTGTAGCGTGTAAATTTATAAGTGAAGAATATTTTTTTACTTTCAATTCATTGTATAGTTTTCTTATCACATTTAGAAACGAACAAATAATATTTAACTTTTTTTTCTTAGAGGCAGAGGTATAAGTATTTCTTTATTTTATTTAATGGTTCTCTGTTATATATGTACTTTGCCTTTAATCATGATTCTTTTGGGCATTATACGTGATTACTTAATTTTAATTGACCATTAAACTTGGGCCAGAATTTATCTTTGAAAGGTCTTGGGAATAGCTAGAATGAACAAAATTAAACCAAGGAAAATTTTCTTGCCCATTAACTCCGTTTTTACGGTTAGATAGTCCTAATTTTTAATAGGATGAGGGATAAGACTTGAAATGACATTTTATTTTAGACAATTAAAGTCATATATTTGTGCATTAAACAAAACCTAATTGGATAATTACCCATAGGGTTGTGGTGGGCGATGTGGTAACGTCCCTGACCGGTGATCTTGTGATCGTCAGACTGGGGTTCGAGTCCCCCTAAAACTCGTTAGTTCTTTTAGTCGCTGCAACTTCACCATCCTTTTGAGCTAAGGATGGAGGTTTTGGGAAAGCCTGTAGGTCCATCTGCTGAGTCATCAGCAGCCATTTGCCTGGCTTTCCTTGGTCCTAGCTTTGGTGGAGAGGAGGCTTGGGTGCTGATCATATGTATATGTGGTCAGTCTCTAGGGCAGTCATTGTCCCTTGCCTCTGCTATTCATGAGCAGCCTTTAATCCTTTAATACTGTCTCATATTATTCTGTGAAAAATTTTCTTTCGTTGATGCAGTTAAGTGATGATTCTTATATGAATTTGTGAATAATAAAGATTTTTTGGCGGGGCGGGTTAACTTTTAAACATTTTGCAGATTACAAAAGGAGAAAAAAGTATAATGAAAGCTACAGGAACATTTCATATTAGTGTTTCTTATACAGAAGGTTCTGAACTTACAAATTTAATAGGTTTCAAGAAGCTGTTATAAGCCGAATTGTTTGCAATTTTTTTTTTTTTTTGACCAATGTAGGCCTAATCTGAATTCCATGCCTATGATTTCGTTACAGAACTCAACAATTAGTCTGGTTGCATATGAAATAGATATCAGGATATTACAAATGTTGTTTTGCCTACTGTATTAAATAATATCAATTTTTATTACAGTATTTATTTATCATATCTTTGTTATTTTCAGTTAGATTTGTGTTTTTTTTATCTCCGGCTTTTTGTAACTCGAATGTTTGTACAGTAAGTTTGGAACCTTCTGTACTCACCGATTTCTTAATTCTGCAGCGTCAGAATTCTCATGACTTTTTCTGTTTACACGTAAGTTTTACTCTAGGAATATAATTTTCTGCTTTAATTTTTACCTAGCATATTTAATGTATTGTTTATACAGTTGAAAGAATAAATTTATTCTATTAGAAATCTCTTTCATTTATCCAGGAGTGTGTTGTAGATTAAGCTCAAGCAGAAGGAACCATTTGCGAAGGCTAGGTAAGTGATTAATTTAGACTTATTTGAGTCAAAGGTTTAACATTTAAGTGTGAATGGTATCAGGTAATGTAGAATTTTTCTTTTAGAGCTCTGTAAGTTTGTGTGTGATTGTGGTCTTTTCTTACTTGAAAAGCAAGTGTAGTTATGCAGGTCTTCGAGTTAAAACGGTCTTAACTTAAAAGGTGTCTTAGATATAACTGCGAGTAGTAGTACGAGGTTGAACGGCACCTTGCTGTTCGGGGATTTTGACAGGAGATATCTAAATGGTGCGAGGCCTCTGGTTGTGATTTATCGCGCCCCAGTATTATATCGACACCTTATACAGGTGAGCGAGCTGGGTTCAACCTGGCATTCCTATGCAATTTTTTCTCTGGTAATATATAGCAGTTATATACCTTAGAAATGGTGCTTAAGAAGCATTTCACTGGGCGACACGGGTCTCTCGCCCAGAAATAGATTTTTCCTTCGTCAAAATCCCTTAACTGCGTCCATAAAGAAAATGCATTATTTTATTAATGTTTGAATTTATGATTCTATATTTAATCATCCAAGTTTATTTTTTAGTCTCGTTATGCTTCAATGCGTAAATTGTGATTCATGTCCTATATTTTAACTTTACTACTGCATTATTATAGGTGAATGACATCCTCTTACGTACAATAGTGTTTGTTCCTTCACACGTACAAATCCTTATCCCTTGAAAGGAGTACTGTATATGGAGTATGTTATTAGCATAGCAAGAATTCTTCTGTAAGAATTTATATCGAGGTGTTGGTAGTTATTTGAGGTTGGCGAGGAAGCCCAGCCGACTCTCCCTGCCAACCCATTGAGTAGACACTTCGTTTTTAGCCACTGGTAACAACTCATCCCTTTACCCCCATGGATGTACCAGTACGTCCTTGCAAAAAAATGCTATAAAAATTTTTTTTTGCATATTTTTGATAATTTTTTGAGAAACTTCAGGCAATTTCCAAGAGAATGAGACCAACCTGACCTCTCTATGATGAAAATTGAGGCTGTTAGAGCAATTAAAAAAAAATATACTGCAAAATGTGCTTGAAAAAAAATAACCCCTGTGGGTTAAGGGTTGGAAAGTTCCAAATAGCCTGAAGGTAAAAGGGTTAAAGAAAAAGAAAGGTTTTGCAATTTGCCTGATAACTGTAGATGACTGACAGTTGTCTGCGGAA
Organism: Palaemon carinicauda; assembly: GCF_036898095.1. Taxonomy (NCBI): domain Eukaryota; kingdom Metazoa; phylum Arthropoda; class Malacostraca; order Decapoda; family Palaemonidae; genus Palaemon; species Palaemon carinicauda. The sequence goes on along the minus strand of NC_090731.1, from coordinate 171,533,092 downwards.
CTGTCGATATGCACTTTCTTGTTCCTGTTTGAGAGCATTCCTGTTGCTGGTTATTCCATTATGAGGGAGAAAGATTATCTGTTGCTGCAAAGTTGAAAGGTAAGGGCTCCGCCCTTCTTATCATCAGTGTCTTCCTGTGTCTGGGAGGCGTTTGGGATGTAGCTCCTGGTATTGGTGATTGATTTATTTGAAGTTCTCTGGCATCCTGACATCGAAGGTCATTGACGCCGATTGGTATATCTTAAAGAGTTGCTAGGATCTCTCTCCTGGGAGTGTCATCGCTGTTGACCAAGAAGCCACACAACTTCATCTCCTTAGTCACTGCCAATTGGTATGGAAGGGCTCTGCCTTTCTTTTCTCCTTTATGGCCCAAGAAGTCCTAGACTTATTGATAAAGTTTTCGTATATGTGACTCTTACCGCTTCTTTACCCCGTGGAAGAGACATGAGTCTCTTATCCGAAGACGAGGAATATGACCCTGATAGGCAACCAGAGGACACATGAAATTGCTCCTTTGTGTCATCACACACTGCCGGTTAGTGTTTGTATTTTCCCGTTTTGGACGGAGAAGTCCTATAAGAGTGATTGATAGGAATTGTGTTCGTGTGATTCATACCGTTTTTCTCCCAGAGGGAGCGACAGTGTTACCTGTGAGCCTGCCCTCTTCTATTTCTGCCTAGTAGCATGTTACGTATTTTATAGGAGTGCTCCCTTATGTGGATGTGCCCACTAGTGTTCTGGAGCCTGCCGGAACACCTTGCCCATCTGTTCGCGCCTCCACCAGCACACTACTAGGCACGTTTCTACAGTAGCCCACCCTCGTCTGCTTGTGGGTAGAAGATGATCTCCTTCAGTGTGCCTCTACCTGTATCCACACCCGGTAGTGCTCTCCTACGTGAGTGTGCCCTTACCTGCTTCTGCTGTTGCATGTTTGCTTACTGTACTTCTATAGGAGGGTGATCTCATCTCATTTGTACTCCCTTCTACAGTAGCTTGAGCTCATACGATCATACGGGAGGGTACACTTACCTCTCTGCTCACCTTCTTTTGAGAGCAAACATTTGCCTTCTAGTTAGGCTAGAAACTTGATAATTATACGTTTATCAGAATGTTTTACGATGTGAGAGAATAAGAACCGATAACGTACTTTCCTTGAAAGTACTTATCTGTATGCGGTACATGTGTTCACACACACTGGCTACCTCTGATCTTTTCTCACAAAAATTAGCATGCGTATTGCTGGTAGGAGTAGCGTCTTCCCCTTCTCTTCTCTTCTTGAAAAATCCCTTTCTCTCTTTCGGAAAAGAGAGAGAGAGAGGGAAAAACTTCAAATTGGGAGTTGTCCCTTCAGGAGCAGATTTCGGGAGATGCTGTTTTGAAACTATGGTCGGTGTTGTTTCGAATGCAGTGCCTGCGTAAAAAGGTTCAATCAACGTACTGATGATCTCTGAGCATTGGAGGATGGTATGCACCAGGTGAAGTTTGTGATACAAGTGCTCATGCACCTGTTTCGAGCACTCTTTCTCGTATGAGATTGAGTTCTCATTCTCTCGATCGGGAGAAAAGGTCCCTCACCAAGCTCAGTAAATTAGACACTTCGTACATTCTCGCTTCTTATGTGAGATGAGAGGTTATGTATCAAAAATGCTTACTTCCTGGAGCATACGTTTTGATATGTGGTTTATGTGGTTCAGGTGTTCACGGCACCTGTTCGACACTAAGCGATCGAACACTTCATTTATGTTCATTGACTTTCAGATCACAGGCCTTATGGCACCTGCTTCATTTCTGCTGTTACACTGGAAGAGGAACCCATGAATTTCTCATTACATATAGGGGCTAGGAGATCTTACCATCTTGAGCGTTAAGGTTATATTATGTCCCGCAAGCAGGTCGCCTTGCGCTTGTTTTTTATGATCAAAGTATTCCTGAGGATTGGTTTGGAGATGCAATTGAAAACCCTACAATTGTTTCCCACAATTGGGAACCTTACAATCATTTACCAAGAACAAGAACCTTTTGCTTGTTTACCGCATTCGCTAACCTTACAGTCATTCACAGCAATCGGGAACCTTGTGATAGTTTACCGCGATTGGAGAACTTACGATTGTTTACAGCGATCAAGAAACTTTCGATCAGATTGTGTGATCGGGAGGATTACAATTGGTTCCCTCAATCTGAATTTCTGTGATTGCTAACCTTACAATCAGGAATAACTGTCAGAACTTACGTTAATGCCTCAAGTGATCGTCACCTCTTGGTCAAGTCACTAGGGAACCAGTTTACAAGGTTTTTCTAGCTTGAGCAAGTCTTAACCCTTTTACCCCCAAAGGACGTACTGGTACGTTTCATAAAACTCATCCCTTTACTCCCATGGACGTACCGGTACATCCTTGCAAAAAACTTCTATTTACATTTTTTTTTGCATATTTTTGATAATTTTTTGAGAAACGTCAGGCATTTTCCAAGAGAATGAGACCAACCTGACTTCTCTATGACGAAAATTAAGGCTGTTAGAGCAATTTAAAAAAAATATGATGCAAAATGTGCTTGAAAAAAAATAACCCCCTGGGGGTTAAGGGTTGGAAAGTTCCAAATAGCCTGGGGGTAAAAGGGTTAAACGCCCTTCCAACAGATGGCCAGGCAGGAACATTTTCAATAGGCAACTACAATTTTCAACCAAAAGATCATTATTGAATATTCCTTATATAGAAGAGGTTACATATAAATAAAACTTCAAATTTTTAAACTGTACAAAGCATTTTATTAAGTTAAATGTACACAATTAAATCTAGATCAGCGTTTAGTATAACGCTGTTTATCACGTGAATTTGAATGAAATGTTTATGCCAGTGATTGCTAATGCTGTATGAAATTTTGAGCATATCTTCAGTTACAATGACAGACTATACGTTCTCTGCATTTTTTCTTACTGTAGGAACATGGTTTACGTAAACTTAGCACTTGAAATATCATCAGTTTTCCTGCTAACTTTTTTTTTCATTTTTATGAGTATATTGCTTTATGAATTTTTTGTATTTTTAAGAGTGTATAGGATTACGGTAAATGTGCATAGATATTGCGATAAATCTAAGATTAATACTGTAATGGGATTTATTCAATACACATGAAAGTTTTAATACTAAGTCACTCAAAGAAAATTCACTTGCGAACTCTCATGGTTTTACTAAAGCAATGCAAGCGTGGCCAAAAATACTGTTTGTGGAACACTGAGACATCTCTCGTGATTCGGGGAAGGTTGCCGTGCACGATCTGCAGTAGACCGTAGGATGATGATGCCCATATTGGTAAGCAAAGAAACATGATTTTGCTCATAAATATATAATTTAAGAGTGGAGCAAAGTTCAGATTTCCCTACCACATATCAGACATCTCGTCAGTTTGAATTTCTACGACCTCGTCCTTCAACCTGAAAGAGAAAAGAACAGATCAGACGAGATATACGCAGTTGTTAAGGAAGCTGTTCTAATAGAAATTGTCTTTATGGAATGGCAGGTTAATCATGAAGGAGGCTATGAATAGTTTATACAATTAACATTTCTTCTGAAAAAATTAAACTTATTTAAAGAAAACAAGTATCTCACTGAATCTAATGCCAAAATATAAAAGTCAACTTCAGTAATATATCATATTTTCCATATAAAGCATTAGATTGTCTTTGTTTGTTTACTTTTGTCATGATGAAGCAGTTTGCATTTATGTGATCAAGGTATGCAGTGTGTGTTTTATATCTGATGTAGGCTACTCGTTTATTATTTTTTGCTTTAAACCTTACCTTTGCAGTTGGCCTCTAGAGTCAGTTCTGTGGAAGACAATAATGTTTCCAGAATTGTTTCTTGTAACGGGGGCATGAGGGTTCTCCTCATTGGATATTTTTCTAATGCTTGGGTCTCGGGACAACATGCCGATACCAAATGAAGATAATGAGGAAGACACGGATTGACTTGAATCCTGTCTCAACATATTAACACCAACGGGCATGACAGGAGTCGACCCTCCGGGATGGACACTAGGTCCTGGTATCGCAGTTTCTTCAAAATTAACGCTTTTGGGCGAAGACGCTATCGACGCAGATGAAATGCTGCTCTGTTTAGAGTCTGTCCTCTGGAAATGCTTTGTTTTCTCTTCGTAATCAGACAACTGCGGAATATCCAAAAATTGCTGTGATCTTGTAGATGCATTCCTAAAGTTGACGGACTTTGTAGATTTCTTGGAATCTGTTCGCATCATGATGCTCGAGTACCGAAGAGACTTGGTGGGTTCCAGTTCGAAGGCGTGGTTGTCAATGCCTGGGACGGTGTTGGTTTCATTCTCACTGTTGTTCTCCTTTCCGCGTTTGGAAAGACGTCTCAGAAGTCTAGAGCCGGCAGTGAGACCGGCATTCAGGGGTTCCTCTAGACGTGGGATCTTGAAACGCCTCTTGCGTGTGTCATGGGAATCCTCAATGATGATGTGGCGATCATAAGGTGTGTCAAAGTCTACTTCCAAGATAGTGGAGAATTTGTGGGGGTAAATCCAGTCCACTATTGAAATTATCATCCCTGATATTGCCATAATGCTTCCTGGAATAGAAAGAAATAAGAATTAGTATTTTAATGTTACAATATGAGCAGTTCTAATATTTCGAAGATATATTAGGTTGATGTTTTCAAGTATTTCGATGATCGACAGAGGTTCGACGTTTGTAGAATTTTTTATATTCTATTTTCTATCATTTGTTTATATCAATAGTTAGAGGAGCAAATTTTCAAACAGATAAATCTTAGTATATTGAGAATGATTGAAAGCCAGAAAATGAATATCAGATCACCCAGTTATTAGTATGAAAATTGTTTCTCTGACTGCGATATCTTGCGTGTTTAGTGACTGTTCAAAAGTTACAACTAGCAGCAAATGTTTTCATGTTGAAGAGGCTGACATAAGTCTTTATAGTTTATATATGGAATATCTGTTTTAATGTTATCGTTTTTAAAATATTTTATTTTAATTGTTCATCACTTCTTATATCGTTTATTTTTTTCCTTATTTCCTTTCCGCACTGGGCTATTTTTCCCTGTTGGAGCCCTTGGGCTTATAGTATCTTGCTTTCCCAACTCTGGTTGTTGCTTAGTTAGTAATGATATAATAATAATTAATAATAATAATAATAATATTAATAATGATAATAATAATAATAGCTATTGCCTCGTAGAGGCGTGCTTTCAAAGACAAGACGATTTACTGATGTCACTTACCCACAATGAGTGTGAGCCAGAAACACCAGCCTAGTCTGAACGTGATAATGGCTTCCTCAAATCGCATCACTAGGGGCTTCTCTGGCATTAGAAGGTAAAAGATTGCCGTTGCGAGACACATGAAACTTCCACTGATGACCATCATGTAAGCTCCGTAGCGGGGGACGTTCACCATCAGTATGTTCATCAGCAGCCATGAGGCAAATGACGACCTGGTTATGGGGGAGAGAAATATGTGTTGATTAGTAATGCAAGTTAATTTTTATAGTTTTTTAACATATCTTCCTATTTGGATGATTAAGGAAAGGTATTGGGATATGGGAATTATCCTTGATAAACCTGTGTGAAACAATTGGATTAATTGCCTCTTGATACCTAAACTATATGCAAGCTAGAAGAAAATTTATAAGGAAAATTTTGAATAAATGAAGATATCTTGGACCAGATTTTCACACAACATTTCATAAATAATTATAAGGGAAGGTATTGAGAAGCATTAAATATCCCTAAAGTTGGTGACTTATAAAGAGGAATTATTGAAACTATAGAAGAAACAATGGATTACAGCATAGCCTACACAAGTATTTGACATGTAATATATCTGGTGAAGAACTCAGTAAGAGTACACAAATCGAAACATTACTGAAGACGCGAACTTACCACAGAAGAATATTGGTATAATATCCTGCATTACGGTAGTATCTTCCCCAGGCAAAGCCCTCATTATCGAGGGTGAGGTACTCGGCCACGGTGAGGATGGGGTAAGGCAGCCCCTTGACCAGGGCTGATCTGTAATGCTCCCTCATATCCGATGTCTTGATCCAGTGGAAGCGCTCGTTGAAGTTGATGTCGAGGCTCCGGTTGTGTTTGGGGATGACACACATCGTTATGTTGACGTGGTCGAGACCGATCGCCACGCCCAGGTTGGCGTCGATCTTCTCCCTGGAGAAGGCGCGGTAGGAGGACCTGATGACTCCGTTGGCGACGTGCCAGGAAGAACCAACATTGCATACTGAGGGAGGAAGTAATCGGTGACGGTTAGTTTCGTCAAAGACCTTCTACAGATTTCGGTTTATATTAACAGAAATATTTGCGTTGTCAGAATCTGTGATATATAATTGCAGATTTCTTATTAGTACCCAGATATTATAGAACCCATACACGTATTTATTGTTTGTTACTGAATACGTAGAAGAAATTTATGGAAAATGTATGTCATTTGTTACATGTTCTAGATTGAAATTAAAGCATTGACATTATTAATAATTGAAAACGAATGATGTATGAATATCACATGTTGTATGTGACTGAACTCGTATAAGAAATTTATGGAAAATGTATGGTATTTGTTACATATTCTAGATTGAAATTAAAGCTTGGGCATTATTAATTATTGGAAACGAATGATATATGAATATCACATATTTGTTGTATGCGACTGAAATCGTAGAAGAAATTTATCGAAAATGTATGGTGTGTTACATATTCCAGATTGAAATTAAAGCTTGGGCATTATTAATTATTGGAAACAAATGATGTATGAATAAACATAAGGAAATATATTTTACAAATACAGCACAGTAATAAAAGCATAAACAGGCAATGCTATGGTACTATAAAATTTTCAAATACAGTACCTGTTAAATATAGCTAACAGGTTTGAGACCTTTATGTTAATGGTACTCTTAACTGTTTGCTATTATGCTTGAAATAAACGTATAGAAATAGAAGTACGAATTACAAAGCAATGATTAGTAAAATCAAACAAGACAACAGAGTTGAGAATAAAAAGGGAATTTACTCTTATGAAATATAGAAAAGGGATGAGGGTGCCTTGTACAGGGTTCATTAATATTCGACGTTGGTCCCAATTGTCGATGTTATTGGATCGTTAAAGAGGTCTTGGAAGGGTTTAGAAATCTTTGACATCTGGGAATGCTTTCTAGTATTTTAACTTTCATTTTAATCAATTTTTCTGGTCCTGTGAATTAGTTCTATAATATAATTGATTTTTATCCTGATTAACACTGTATTCAAGAATGTTAATTATGAAATCTTTTTTCTCTATTGATAGATATCGTGTTTTGTTTTTTATTTGATTTAGCCAAAGGTGGCTTATATGCTGCTCATGAATGGCAGAGGAAAGGGACAGTGACATTGGCCTATCAAGCAGGACAATGCCCTAGAGACTGACCATATATACTTATGATCAGTACCCAAGCCTCCTCTCCACCCAAGCTATGACTACTGATGGCTCAGCAGATAGACCTATAGGCTTCCCCTAACCCCCCATCCTTAGCTCACAAGGATGGTGAGTTTGCAGCGACCAAAGAAACTAATCTTTCCATGAGATCACTGCTAGAGAACTTTATTCTTAAAAGAGGCAGTTTTAGTGATTTGTTTGAATTTTAAGAAATTAAATTTTTATAAGCATCCCTTAAACATTAGCCTGTCAAGCAAGTTTGCTGGCCTTTTTAAAGGTTTTCTATTGTATAAATCGATATTCATCATCTCCTCCTACGTCTATTGACGCAAAGGGCCTCACTTAGATTTTGCCAGTCATCTCTATCTTGAGCTTTAGATTCAATACATCTCCATTCATCATCTACTTCGCGCTTCATAGTACTCAGCCATGTAGGCCTGGGTCCTCCAACTCTTTTAGTTCCTAGTGGAGCCCAGCGATACTTTTGATTTTTTTTTTTTTTTATTAAGGGGTGGTCATGAAGGAACAGATTAGGAATGGGCATCATTTTCTCTCTCTCTCTCTCTCTCTCTCTCTCTCTCTCTCTCTCTCTCTCTCTCTCTCTCTCAAGTTTGCTTAAAGAGAGAACACTTTTCAATGTAACTAATCTAATTTAGTTTGATTACTCACAAACTAGATTATTTTATGATATTTTATATTTGTGGGCCGAGAGATGTATAATGTATATATCTATATAATATATACCTATATATACATATATATATATAATATATATATATATGTATATGCTTATATATATATATATATATATATATATATATATATATATATATATATATATATATATATATATATATATATATATATATATATATATATCTATATATATATATATATATATATGTATATATATATATATATATATATATATATATATATATATATATATATATATATATATATATATATATATATATATATATATATATATATATATATATATATATATATATATATATATATATATATATATATATATATATATATATATATATATATATATATATATATATATATATATATATATATATATATATATATATATATATATATATATATATATATATATATATATATATATATATATATATAGTAATACATATAGTAATACATATACTGCATGTATATGTGTATAAATATAGACATATTTATATATATATATATATATATATATATATATATATATATATACAGTATATATAACCTATGAAAAAATCCTGTTTGCTCAGCATTTTGACATGTATTAAAACCCCTTTTTTCCTTTACTTTCGTTCAGTGCCATCAAGGGCAACGAAAATAAGAGAAGCGCCTATCTGTAAAAGGACGAAGCCAAGCAGTCTCTTCACCCCTGATGGAAATGTAGGCTTCCGGGGGCATTCCTTCTCAAGGTCCCTTTAACCACGGTTTTGTTGTTCTCCCCTACTTAGAGGACCCTCCAGGGTCTATGTACCCTCTAGGGCCCTTCCCTTCCTCCATCTATCCTTTCCCTTCCCTCCCCTGAAAGGTATCTATTCTCTCTTCCTCTTGGGATGAGAATGGGAGGAATAATTATATACTCTGGGATGGTTCGTCTGGTCATCCGTCTTCTTGTGGTTACAGCTCAAGTTGCCCAGACATACATACATACATAGAGACAGACATCTGTGGATTCTGGTTTAGTTGAAAGGAGAGGGAATGGAATCAGACATACAGATGGACATATTGCAAGAAGAGGGACTTAAATCAGACAAACAGATTGAAAGAAGAGGGACTTGAATCAGGCAGATAAATTTAAAGAAGAGGGACTTGAATCAGCAGACATATTGAAAGAAGAGGGACTTCAATCAAGCAGACAGATGTAAAGAAGAAGGACTTTAATCAGCAGACATATTGAAAGAAGAGAGACTTGAATCAGGCAGACACATTTAAAGAAGTGTGACTTGAATCAGAGAGACAGATTTAAAGAAAGGGAACCAGATTCTGACAGACAGATTGAAAGAAGAGGGACTTGAATCAGGCAAACTGATTGAAAGAAAAGGGACATGAATCAGGCAGACAGATTTAAAGAAGAGGGACTTGAATCTGGCAGACAGATTTAAAGAAGAGAGACTTGAATCAGGCAAACTGATTGAAAGAAGAGGGACTTATATCAGGAAGACAGAATGAAAGAAGAGCGACTTGAATCAGCAGACAGATTGAAAGAAGAGGGATTTGAATCTGGCAGACATATTCAAAGAAGAGGGACTTGAATCAGGCAGACAGATTAAAAGAAGAAGGACTTGAATCAGACAGACATATTGAAAGAAAAGGGACTTGAATCAGGCAGACAGATTTAAAGAAGAGGGATTTGAATCAGGCAGACAGATTTAAAGAAGAGGGCCTTGAATCAGCAGACATATTGAAAGAAGAGGGATTTGAATCAAGTAGACAGATTTAAAGAAGAGGGACTTGAATCAGGCAAACTGATTGATGGAAGAGTGACTTGAATCAGGTAGACAGATTTAAAGAAGAGGGACTTGAATCAGCAGACAGATTGAATAAGAGGGACTTGAATCAGGCAAACTGATTGATGGAAGAGTGACTTGAATCAGGCAGACAGATTTAAAGAAGAGGGACTTGAATCAGCAGACAGATTGAAAGAAGAGGGACTTGAATCAGGCAAACTGATTGATGGAAGAGTGACTTGAATCAGGCAGACAGATTTAAAGAAGAGGGACTTGAATCAGCAGACAGATTGAAAGAAGAGGGACTTGAATCAGGCAAACTGATTGATGGAAGAGTGACTTGAATCAGGTAGACAGATTTAAAGAAGAGGGACTTGAATCAGGCAGACAGATTTAAAGAAAAGGGACTCGAATCAAGCAAACAGATTGAAAGAAGTGTGACTTGAGTCAGAGAGACAGATTTAAAGAAAGGGAACTTGAATCTGCCAGACAGATTGAAAGAAGAGGGACTTGAATCAGGCAGACAGATTTAAAGTAGTACTTGAATCAGACAAACAGATTGAAAGAAGAGGGACTTGAATCAGGCCGACAGATTTAAAGACGGGGAACTTGAATCAGACAAAGAGATTGAAAAAAGGGGGACTTGAAATTAATGAAGAATTTTAAGAAAGACATACAGGAGAGAATTCTGATTTAGTTGAAAGAAGAAGGAGTGGTATCAGACAGACATACGTATAAATGAGTGAATTTCAATTAATGAAGAATTTTTAGACAGAACGAGACAGATAGATAGACAAGCAGCCACACACAGACAGATAGATGAAATTCTTGTTTAGTTGGAACAAGAGGAACTTGAAGTTAGTGAAGAATTTTGTATAAAGAATAAAGGAAATGTTTTTAGGGTTGGAATGTGTGTAATGAAAAGAATGCAGCACAAATATTTAAGCGATGATAAAGAAGCGAAGGATTTGAAGTGAACTGCGGAAAGAAATTGCCTTTTTGTAAAGGATATACTTTAGTAGGGCAATACATAATGCATTACTTGCCAAAGCGTACTTGGAGATAACTAACATTATGACGGTGGTTTCGCGAATGCTAGGTATTAGCACATGGTCATATTACGCGTCATTATGCGTTTGGAATATTCATGAGGTTTAAGGCGGAAGTTAGGCTACGTTTAGTCTTGTTGGGTCGTAATTGGGTGACCTTTAATTAACACTATATATATATATATATATATATATATATATATATATATATATATATATATATATATATACATATATATATAAATATATATATCACTTTCTCACTTTCTTAGTGGGGACACCAGAACGTGGTGAAAGGGGTTGCATATTGCCATGATCAGCAAAGCTGTACTCGTCAGGGCCGCCCATACTAGGTTGGTTTGCTTTGAGCATTCAGACATAAATCTCCCACCATCATCAAAGGTTAGCGTGTTGATTAAAACTGGCCAAACCCCAGACATGAATTGGCATGTCTGAGGCCTTTGTCCTGCAGTGGACTAGAAATGGATGCAGTTATATATATATATATATATATATATATATATATATATATATATATATATATATATTATATATATCTATATATATGTATATATATATAATATATATATATATATATATATATATATATATATATATATATATATATATATGTGTGTGTGTGTGTGTGTGTATATATATAACAGGATTTGCTATATCATTCCAATACACGTGGTTAGCTATATAGAATATTGTTCATTTAATATCATCTTGTGGTTATAAGACATGTCATTTAAGAGGTTTGTTAACCATCGCCTGTGGTTATATCACCTCTTTTGCATGTTGGTATTTTTGTCATCATTCTTGCCATCACAAAAAAACGTTTTGTATCCTTGTATATTTTTTCGGCATCTTTCCAACTCGAATGTTTTTCCTAAAAAAGTCATTAACGTTTTTCTTAAGTTTCATGTCATAGGAAACTGTACCCGGACACGTTTTTACATCCTTTTCATTACCGAGTCGATTTTTCATCTCATTCATTTTTGTTCATCCTTTAAGAGTGTTCGGACAGATTTTTTTTATTAGTTAAATCTTTTGTGACAAGTTTTTTTTTCGTCCTTCAAAATTTTTGTTGTACGATTTTTTTTTTTCGATTTTTTTTTTTTGTTCAAGGATGAAAAAAAATGCAAAAGAAGAGACATGTAGGAGGCTGTGTTCCGACAGATTTTTTTTATTAGCTAAATCTTTTGTGACAAGTTTTTTTTTCGTCCTTCAAAATTTTTTTTCTACGATTTTTTTTTTTCAAGGATGAAAAAATGCAAAAGGAAGGGACATGTAGAAGGCTGGTATTATTTTTCGATCAGGCGTACCCTCCAGGCCAGATTGAAGGCCTGATTATTTAATGCAAGGTGAACTAGTATTATGAGTATTATTTCAGGTATTAATACGATGGAAGATTTATCACAGTTTTTTGGTAAGGGAAAAAAGATTGTTTTGATCCCTCCTTGAATGACATTGAAGATATTGGATTTCTTGTCTGGGCTTTTTCCTCTCTCTCTCTCTCTCTCTCTCTCTCTCTCTCTCTCTCTCTATATATATATATATATATATATATTTATATATATATATATATATGCAATTAAATGCTGTTGAAGTTAAAGTGCAAATTTAGGATATTCTCTCTCTCTCTCTCTCTCTCTCTCTCTCTCTCTCTCTCTCTCTCTCTCTCTCTCTCTCTCTATATATATATATATATATATATATATATATATATGCAATTAAATGCTGTTGAAGTAAAAGTGAAAATTTAGAATATTCTCTCTCTCTCTCTCTCTCTCTCTCTCTCTCTCTCTCTCTCTCTCTCTCTCTCTCTCTCTCTCTCTATATATATATATATATATATATATATATATATATATATATATATATATAGTATGTTTGTGTGTGTAAGAAAATATTGTTGAAGTAAAAGTCCCGATTCTAAATCTCTCTCTCTCTCTCTCTCTCTCTCTCTCTCTCTCTCTCTCTCTCATGGAAAAAAGTCATTTCACGCGAGAACATGAACTAAGAGAGCATTTGAACCTTCAATTTAAAACTAAGACACGGTGTTGGATGACAGAGTATTGTAGGAATGCTGTAACCTTTTCTTAATTACTATAATTAACGTAAGAATGACCGAGGACAGCTGCCCTAATTGTAGTATTAGTGTTACAAGGGTCTATAGTCCATTTCTTTTAGCGAGGCAGATTTGCACCGACTCGCAGCGGTGCGTTTTTAGCTCGGAAAAGTTTCCTGATCGCTGATTGGTTAGAATTATCTTGTCCAACCAATCAGCGATCAATAAACTTTTCCGAGCTAAAAGAAATTGACTTTAGTTCGCTTCCTGACCTTCAACTCCCTTTATACCAACTGGAGTGAAAATCTCTCTCTCTCTCTCTCTCTCTCTCTCTCTCTCTCTCTGCACACACACATACACACAGCCTTGGAGTTATCGTGAAAATTGAGATTTTATCCTGTGAAAATGTAAAATATTTACTTCCTGTCCTCTCTCTCTCTCTCTCTCTCTCTCTCTCTCTCTCTCTCTCATCACACACATACACACAGCCTTGGAGTTATTGTGAAAATTGAGATTATATCCTGTGAAAATGTAAAATATTCACTTCCTGTCCCCTTCTCTCTCTCTCTCTCCTCTCTCTCCTCTCTCTCTCTCTCTCTCTACACGTCGTACACACACCCATGGAGTTATTGTGAAAATTGAGATTATATCCTGTGAAAATTTTAAATATTTACGTCCTGCCCCCCCCCCCCTCCCTCTCTCTCTCTCTCCTCATCTCTCTCTCTCTCTCTCTCTCTCTCTCAATGTGGTAATTTGTTTACATTCAAAATAGCAAATACATGGAATAGACTTCCAGCGGATGTAGTAAACAGTAACACGGTAAACGAGTTCAAGAATAAGTTAGACAAGATCAGAAGAACTCTCTAAACGTTCAAACCAAATCGCTCTACCCAAGAGCAAATTGAATGGACTCTCTCTCTCTCTCTCTCCTCTCCTCTCTCTCTCTCTCTCTCTCTGCGCTTGTGTAGTTTATATGATTGTAAAAACTACGGTTTCTAAGATTTTCTCAAAGTGAATAACTATTTTTCTATCTGGTGAACAAATTTGAAGCAATATCATTATAAAATCACTTTTATTTATTGCTGTAATTAATATAGAAATTTATCCTATGATTTTGATAAAGTCTAAGAAAAGCTTTTATAAAGTTTTCTAAAAAGCCCTACGCTTCTAGTATACCACTTACAGTGAGATCTTCTCAAACTACGCAATTTCGATGTTGCACGGAATATCTTAGTACACCTGGTTGCGTATTCGACCGTGCGTAATGTATTGGAGTTTCGTTTTACGACAGTGATAGTCGTATATTGAATTTTTATGCTGAATGATGGATATAATATATATATATATCCTTTCTGAGAGGGGATACCTTAACGTGGGGAAAGAGTTTGTGTAATACCATGATCAGCAAAGCTGTATTAGTCACCATACTAGGTTGGGTTGCTGTGAGCCATCAGAAAAAAAGTCTCCCACCATCACCAATCTGTACTGACCAGAGTGGTGATGAAAACAGGCCAAATCCCAGATATGAATGGACATGTCTGAGGCCTTTGTCCTGCATTGGACTAGAGACGGCTGCATTTGTGTTTGTGGTGGTGGTTACGTATATATATATATATATATACATTATATATATATATGATATATATATATATATATATATGTATATATATATATATTATATATGTATATATATATATAATATATATACTGTATATATATAAATATATATATATATATATATATACTGTATATATATTAAATATATATATATACTATATATATATTGGAGTAAATGTCCACTGCTCGTTTTATCCTCACCCGAAGTCAGCTTCCGAAAAATTCCTTCATCTTCAGTGATATAAGAAAAAAAATTGCCGTTAAAGAAAAAGAAAACAAAACATTGTAACTGTTTTGAGACAATACACTTTTTTTTCACGTTTCCGCTAATATAGGATATTGTTTTCACTCATCCCTGTTTGTTTTATTTTTTGTTGTTGATGCGTCTTCTTATTGTTTACATGAAGGCATTAAAATTGGCGTTTTTTTTACTCTCTCTCTCTCTCTCTCTCTACTCTCTCTCGTCTCTCTCTCTCTCTCTCCTCTCTTTCTCTCTCTCTCTCTCTCTCTCTCTTTCTCTCTCTCTCTCTCTCTCTCTCTCTCTCTCTCTCTCCTTGCGTACACATGTAATCAAGTTAATTCACACATTTCGATACGATAATTTTTTCCTGCATTATTTCTTTTAATTGGCAGGTAGACGTCCTGAACGAATGAATAGCGCAACAAATAAACGATTTTATAAGAAAATAGAAGTTTTTGACGGATATCATTATGGAATGGGGCACT